>NW_015553403.1:476827-492712 GCF_001515605.1 Sinocyclocheilus anshuiensis
TTTTTTTTATTCAGTTATAATGAAAAATGTAACTGTTGTCTTAACCCGTATGACAATCTTTGAAAATAAAATTGTTGTTCAAAAAAAAAAGTAATATGCATTGCTAAGAACTTCATTTGGACAACTTTAAAGGCGATTTTCTCAATATTTAGTTTTTTTTTTTGCACCCTCAGATTCCAGATTTTCAAATAGCTGTATCTCAGCCAAATATTGTCCTATCCTAACAAACCATACATCAATGAAAGCTTATTTATTCAACTTTCAGATGATGTATAAATCTCAATTTAAAAACATTGACACTTATGACTGGTTTTGTGGTCCAGGGTCACATTTGATCAATTTATTCCATCCTTTCTGAAAAAAAATGTATTGTGTAAAAAAAAAACTGATGCCAAACTTTTGAAGGATGTATCATTTATTATAAAGAAATGTAGCCCAAATACACTTTACAGAGAGAAACCTTTCATAAAAAAAAGAAATTGGACACATAGTGTCTAAATACTTTTTGGGGCTTACTGCTGCACTTATTATTGATGGTTTATTAAAAAAAAAAAAGGTCAGTCAAAAAAAGGTTCAAACCTCTCACTAAAGCAAGAAATATTCCACTCAGCCCCAGCAGCTCACATGAGGGCATAAGGATAAGGGGCTCTGCCCTCCTAAGGCTGAATTTCAGAAACACCCCTGGTTTGGTCCAAAGTGATGGTGATTGGAGTGAAAGGAAAGCTGCTGTCACAGGCAAAGAGCTGGTGTGTAAATCTGTTGAGAGGAGCTGAGAGGTAAGGACACATGCATTAGGACAAGACAGGCTGTCCCTCCATTGGGGGGATGGAGACAGAGAGTGATGTTCAACTATGGAGATTGATGAGCTGTCTCTACTCTAGCAATTGCATAGGTCACAGGAGAAGAACGGTGTCATTCTCTCTCTCTCTCTCTCTCTCTCTCTCTCTCTCTCTCTCTCTCTCTGTCACTCTTTCTCTAACGTGCTTTTCTCTTTCTGTTCAACTAAGCATAATCTTTCACACATATCTATCTACCTGTCAGTCCCAGACCTCAAAGAGCACAGTAGATCTCTTTAATATACAATATCACTTGTTTAATGTAGAGCAAATAGAGACTTTTGTAGAATTTCTGGATAACAATTGTTTTCAAATATATTTCTCAAACATTTCCTTGCCTTCCATTGACCAGACAAACAGGGAGTCTTGGACCAAACTTGAACCATTTTTGGAGCGAATGTTTCTGAGTTTGACTGGTTCGTATGCTCAAACCAAGTTTTGGCTGGTTAGCCCCTGCTGGTAAATGCTGTAATTACACAAACTGGGCCAACAAAAGTGTATCCTTTGACAGCCATTCAAAAATGTGTGTCCTGATATTTGTATTTTTTTTTTCCTAAATGAAAAGTGGTTTTCAGGTATAGACCTCCAAACCTTAAAAGTGCTACAAAGCCACAACATTTACAGATTTTGGGGGACTGACCTACAGATGGATGAGTTACTATTTTCTCTACATATTTAGCTGGGATAGAACAGTATTTTAATAACAAAAGATTACACACTTTAAAGGTGCTATAAGCAATTTCAAATGTTTTTCTAACTTCAGATCCAAACTGTGCTCAGATTTGCCAAGATACCAAAGTCTACAATGATTGTTTCTATAATTTTTGTTGGCATGCACAATATATATTATTCCATATTGAATACCAGAGCTGAATTTCAGCTGATGTTCTTTTTTTAATCAGTACTAATAAATTATCACTGTTAAATATAATCTTTAGCAAATTTCAAAATTAATATAAATTTTTCATACTGTATATTATAATGTTGTACTGCCTAAAATCACTTGTAGCATTTAAAATGATTGCTTTTATTGTTAAGTTAAAAAAAAAAAAATATTTAGACAAAATAGTTTTTAAAATCAGCTAATATGGGTTTAATATCAGTTTTAATATTTTAATATTAGCTAATTTTAAGTTATTATCAGTTATCGGCCACAATATACAAATTGTCAGCTTATCCTATTGGCCAGAATTTTAATATTGCTGTATTCCTTATATTTTGATTGTCTGTATTTTGAACGCAATGATCAAGAACCCTTCAAGAAATGAGCCAACTGTAAGGTAAAACTGTACTGTAGAAAGTTGTAATGAACATGCGTTTCCACAAGAGAGAACAATGCAGATGCTGTAATGATGGGATGAACCCCGAGGAGGAAAAGAATGCAGGAGATGGATTTGGAAGTGCTGGTAGGAGGACGATGTGACAGAGAGAAGCAGCTCTGCAGACTCTGATTTAAGATGTTATCACTAGAGTTGCAGGGACGGGCCCGGGGACCGTCCCACATGCCTGCCTTTCTGTCAGTGAGCATATGAGGAACCAGTCAGCAATCTGATACACCAGACAGGAGAACAGAGGCTGATTCTGTGCATAGAGAGAGGAGATGGACAAGCAGGGCTACTCTCACTGTTGAATAATTCTTTCTCTGTCTGTGATACAACAGGGGTGGAGGCAAAAGAAATCCACCTGGCATTCATTTGACTGTCAGTTCTCAGATTAAAGAGAGAGCACATAAGGGATGGAAAGAGAAGAGAGAGAGAGTATAGATGGAAATGAGGAGGAAACAAGCCAGTGATGGCGAGAGAGAGAATTCTTGTCAGTTCTGGTGACCTTTGACGGAGAAACTCAAGGTTTGTGAGATTGCCGTCTTTCCCTCTCCATTCCTGTCACTTTTTCCACAGAGAGGCATGCCAAAATATGATGAAAGACTGGTGTGAGTGGCTGTGACACGACATTCGACACCGTCAACTCGAAACCCATTCGGCTGTCACACGCACACACTGCCTCTTGGGGTAAATTGCTGTAATTTGTGTTTTATGCTTCTCAAAGAGAGGTGGTGAGGAGGAGGCGGGCTGCTGCGGGGGCTTTCATGCTTAAACAAGTCTATTTGACTTTAGAGAAATGTGCAGGTGATTGCTTTAATCCATTTAAAGCATGCGCACATCTTTCAGCTATAGCTTTCTGAGCACACCGCAGCATTCAGATGGTTCTTTCTCCCGAAATCAAGCAAAGAAATTTCAAAGAGGGAAATTGAGGTAGTATTATTAACATATTTCTGAGAGGTTATGTCATGTCATATCTTGTATATACAGTACTCTGTATTGTGGGAATGATTACGGTAGGTATGACAAGGTGAGGCATATGTTGAGCTGATGGGAATGAGGATAAATATTCCCATGTGTGGATCTTTTGTTTTTCCGCCTTGCCTCATCTTTGGCACTGTGCTCATTCATCACAATTGACAAAGGTTGAGCGCACATCTGAGCGCAATATGGACACGTGCACTGTACCATCATACGAGACTGTCTCTCAAGAGACATTAAAGGAATAGTTCACCTGAAATCAGAATTTGGTCATTGTTTATGCTTCCTTATATCATTTCAAATCCATATGACAGTGTCTGGAAGAGAGAAGAAGGGCTGGGTATCGATACACATTTCCCAATTCAGTTCAGATGCTGATTCGATTTTATTGAAACCCATGACTCATGTTTAGTCATGTGACGCATATTGTACCAATAAATATCTACGGTTGTGCCATCATTGCTGTGCCTGTTGTGTCTCATTGAGCGTTTATGACATTTTACATATGCGAAGAAACGTGATTTCAGTGTTTTCAGACATCTCAGTGTGGATGAGCAACTTTTGTAAAATGCTTAAAAATGCTAGTGTGGATGGAGAGTGCTTAGTTTTATACATAAACTCTGTTTTCAAATGTAGCCGGATTAATGTGGATGTAGCCTCTGATTCACCAAAAAAGATCCAGCCTATAAGAGTCACCTAGCCTAGAGAGGAACACAAACATTCTCCAAAGCTTCTCCATTTGTGTTCAACAGAACAAAGAAAATCTACAGGATTGAAACAACATAGGAGTAAATAATGACTGAATTGTTAATGTATTCCTTGCAGTGATAAAAAGCCTTGACAATTTTATATTTCTGCAGCAACAATTAACTGAGAATGACTTCAAAACCTTAAAATTGACAATAATTTTCTTTGCACATCCACACAGAGCTGAGCAGAAAAATTCTCTGTAATGAATCTCCCACTATAGAGTCCACAATAGCACTCATATCAGTTAATTTCATTTCCATTTGAAAAGCATTTTGATTTGAATAATATTGTTACTTAACAAAAGAAAGAGACTGGAATCGGGCCCATCCTATTAATCTCCTTACCTTGACAAAATGGACAATACATGCAGTATGTGCCCATTATGCATTTCTATCATGGAACATCATGGAATACCCAGCACTTACAGAGTAGCACTAATTATCAAACTGAAAAGAATGAAAGGGAAAACAATGAAATGTGGTTTAATAGGAAAATAGTTATGATCAGTAGTGTGCAATCGTGAATTGACCTCATGCCCCCCCAAAAAAAAGATTTTGTTTGCAATAAAAAACGGTTCCATTTGTTAACATAGGAAATAAAATATTCTCTAGCTCGGTCCTAGGATATTTGATGTCACAGGCTGATTTGTTTTGATCTCACCTGTCTGTGAGTGTCCATTGTGCCTCAAACAGAATCCATCAGTCAGATGACACTGAGAGAGGAGTGATATAGTTATGGAGTCTGCAGCAAGGCTGCTAAAGATAACCAACCAAACCTTGATCCCCTGTCTTTCAGAGGCAATATGCCACCTAACAAAGCAAAAATGCAGTAACTATGCCAAAACTGAAATAAGAAAAAAGTTCTTGAAAGTTTTGGATTACATTTTGATTAATTTGATATCAAATTTCACACTCCATTATCTTTGGATCTGAGAATAGTTGAGCTAAAGCTGTCTATCACGGGACAGATTATAGTCTAAAAGACCTGTTGTGACCAGTTACATAAACTGCTTAGACTTAGTCTTATAAGTCATATAATTTCAATAAAACTGGTCATAACCTTTTTTTAAACATTTACATAAAACATAAATGGCCTAAATTTAATCCGAAAAGTAAGACCCCCTGTCTAACTGCTACTTGGTCAGACTACTTCTTAAGGCACAACATAGTAGCTTTATTTATGCAAATTCTGGGATTTCATCACAGTTCAGTTGTAGAAAATGTGTAGTTACAATGTTTTGCCTTTTGTAGGGCAGTGAGTTACCCAGCAGGCACTTGTCAAATGTGGTGTTTAGCACATCAGTCTTTGGATAAAGAAGGAATTTGGAAAATGTTCACAGTTAGATTAAATAAAAATGTACTACACGTCTGTAGCATTCTGGGAAATTTCTATGAATTAAGCATTATTCTGTCACACGTCGCAATCCAGACAATTGATTGCATTTCTGTTGTTTCTCAAGACACTGGATATACACTGATCTCTGATACGCTATTTTAAAATAATGTGTTCTTTAATAACAAGCCTTCTGTAATGACAAAGCTGAATTTTCAGCATCATTAATCCAGTCTTCAGTGTAATGCGATCCTTCAGAAATCGTTCTAATATACTAATTTGATGTTGAAGAAACATGTCTTCTTATCAATGTTAAAAAAAAATCTACTTAATATTATTTATTTATTTTTGTGGAAACTGTGATAAAAAAACATTTCCAGGATACTTAAAAAATAGAAATTTCAAAAGAGCAGCATTTATTTGAAATAGACATTTTTGTAACAATTTAAAGTTTTTCCTGACAAATGTGTCCTTGCTGAATAAAATTACTAATCTCTTTCCAAAAAACAAACAAACAAAAAAAAACACTTAGGCTACTGAAAAAGTAAAAAATAAATAAATAAATAAAAAAGCTCAGTCTGAAATTATTAAAAAAGCCATTCATCTATTTAAACTGCATCCCACCCTGCAAACGTTCGCTTGGTGACTGCATGGTGAAAGATGCATATTTATTTAAATTTAGTAGGAGGGTCTATACATCTAGTCCAACCCTTCCGTCACTTTGATTGGCTATCATTTTGAAGGCGGGGCCCCGGGTACCACATGGAGATGCTGTGTATCGGTGGATGAGGGAAGAAGTGAGCGGTTGAATGATGCCGGACGAGGAGCTACACACAATATATTGACATCTTGTATTGAAAACTTACAATGCAGATAGTGTGCAAATAGTTTATTTATCTTTTTCAGTGGTGGTTTGGGCTACATTTGTAGCATGTTATTGATGCATAAGGGATAACAGTCAGATTTTAAGGATAGACAGAGTGGCAGAATTGATGGAATAATGAGGGCGCATTTACGGAACCCGACTTTCTTCAGATTTCCTACCGCATGTTTTTTAATTATTTTTCTTACCATTTCTAATGTGCATTCGGCTGTTTTTTATGGACAAATTGAGGAAGGCGCACCTCCTGGAACTGTTGTCGATGGGTTTCTTTTTCCTCTGGGAGACAAATGCAATGAATTAAACATGGTTGGATTTAAAACAGTTTTAACAGGGGAGGACTCGTCGGATTTTTCACTTGAATATCTGAACAACTCAGGATTCGTTTTAAAAACCACCAAAACTTTTGACAGGGATTCCAACTCGAGATTTACAGTGAGCGCGCGCTTGCCGCGCTGCAATATAACAGCCGAAGAAGTGACAGTTAAGATCGAGATACTTGATCAAAACACCGATAAGCGACATGTTAACGCAACAACTGACAGTATAGAGATTCTTACCGATGCTGAAAGCCGAGTTAGGAAGCCAAGAACCGTTTCTGAAAAAGTATCCTATACCATTACAGTTTCTGAAGATGTCAAAGTCGGAGGCTTGATCTTTACGGTACCGGACCAGAAGTTCGAGAAGAAATGGTTCGAGGTGGTTTCGGACGGGAACTCACCGGTCCAGATAGAAAGAGACTCCGGACGCGTGTACTTGGCGTTTCGTTTGATGTCAACAGCCGAGGTCATGGTCAAAATCCACAACATGAGAGGTATTTTATATATACAGCCTTTTTAAATTCACAGTTTACGCATTCATTTGTATGTTTTAAAGGGATAGTTCCCCCCAAATGGCAAATTCTGCCATCATTCACTCACCATTATATTGTTTAAGATCTGTATTGACTTTCTCTCTCCTGTATACACAGAATGACTAGACTAACAGCCTCAGTCCCCATTCACTTTCATTACATCTTTTTCCGTACAAATAAAGTAAATGGTGACTGAGTCTCCCTAACGTCTCCGTTTGTGTTCTGCCGAAGAAACTGTCAAATGATGACAGAATTTGCATTTTGGGTGAACTGTTCCTTTAACTTCGCATGCTAATCTGCAGTTAAGATTTGAAAACTGAGCGCTAACAGGAGAGAGTAGCTATCATCTCAGACCGTCGATATTTCCATCGGGGTTGTTTGCTTTTCCACTGCGCCTTGCAGATTTACTGAAATCACAGCGCACATTTCCGATAGGCCTATGCGATAATTTTGTGACATTTGGGGACATCTACTGTTAAATTTTAAACTAAAGTTTCTCCTGAGGTCTAATGTAAAAAAAAAAAAAATAACAATAACTCAAAAATATGCAGTCATAATGCGTTATTTATTGATGAGATGCAGCATATGTTATTTGTAATAATGTAATTATAAATTGCATGTATCTGGAAGGCACCTTTATCTTAAGCAATTTACATTGTATTCAAATGCACTTTTTTTATCGGTTCATGCATTTCTTGGGAATCAAACCCATGACATTAGCACTGCTAGTGCCACACACTACTGACTGAGCTACAGGAACAATATAAATTCATTGAGAGAATATGTTTGAGTTCTCAAGTTTTCCACTTTGTTTTACTCACCTATAAGTGTGAGATGTTTGTCCTCATGGTTTGGTAATCAGGTAAACAAATATTAGAGAATGATTAAGTGACAAGCACAAGCTTCAGATGTATGTTCAGGTCCCATTAAGATGTTTTCTTTAAAATAAAACATACTGAACTCATCAAAGAAACTGAGAAACTGGAGCAAAGGAACAATCTTTGATTGGTACACCTCTGACTGTATTACACTAATGCACTTTGCCGGGTAACTCAGCTTAAATGATTGTGAAACAGATACATTAGGACATATTGCATAAATTCAACTGAGCTCACTCTGTATCATCAAGTAACCGGGTTCAAGTGAACATAAATGTTATGGAGAAAGTCTTCTAATTATGACTGTGAGTTTAGCTTAAGTGGTTGAGGTCATGCAGGTCTGATTTCGCAAATCAGAGCTCTAAAAGCCAACCTTTATTAAACTGTTTGTTTGGGATAATTAGTGATATTTATTCACCTGGAAGTCACCAGACGGCACATGTGGTCTCAAATACCTTCACTGGGGCAGGATGTGTAGTTGACGTTGGGGGATATAAATGTTTGTTTTTGCAAGCGAAAGTTCCAGTCCATCACCTGAATACGCCATTGGGGTTTTTTGTGACTCTGATTGAGGTCGTCTCAGTGATTGTTTGACAGTGTGAATTCAGAGATCGGATGAATATACCTCTTGACATGTTTACTGAAATCGCTACTCTGAAATAATGGCGCCAGAAATAAGAGTTATTGTGTGCATTTCTGTAAAGTATACCAAGCAAATCCTTTGAGGAATGTCTTGTCTGTTGTAATGGCCTTGCATCCACTGATTGGAGAATTACAGGATAATTTAAGTTGGGATGAGCTTGTTAGAAAGTTCTATCATCAGCAGTGAGCAAAACAGATGTGCCTTTTTAAAATGAAACAAGAGGTTTTTCCTACACCTAAGAATCTGTGTAGCGTCTGCCGAACACATGTCTGGACTATGGGTGGGCTGTATGACCAAACTCCCATATATTTTATTACTTGTATACGTCATTATATAGTAATTTATGAAGGAAAAACTATATAAAAAAATTATATATTAAAAAAATGCATAAATCAATTTTTGTCAGATAATACAGTGTATGTTAAAGATACTTAATGTAATTTGATTATTTTCTCTTATTTCTTCAGTAGTGTAAATTGCACATTTGATTTTATTCCAATTCACAACAAGCTTGCCATTAGATTTTGTTTTGATTTGATTATGATTTATTAATGTATATTTTAGATATACGGCCCATTTCGGGCTGGTTTAAACTGGCAACTTGTTCTTTTGAGGTGTTTGTGTTTAGTTTTGATTTATAAAAACGGTTGATAGTAGGTTGCATTGCATGTTTCTTTGGCATGCCAGCCATTTCTGTTGTTTCACCATACATATTCCGTCTGGTCTGCATTTTCTATCCTAATCTGGTCTACAAAGATCAGAACTGGTTGTGTTTTAGCCTCTCTGTCATTCCAACAAAGCCCTCTCTCTAAAACTCTACAACACAGTGGAGTGTCCTCTCCACTCTTCTGTGAGAATTCAGTACAATGGGAACACAGTCCTGTTGGCAGTAGAAGAGCTTTGTATCTAATTTTCGGAGGCAGTTTGAAGGACTTTCTCTCTCCAAACGCTTGTGTGGTGAAGTCAAGCCAATGCAGGGTCTTCTGGGAGACAATTATTTTTGAATCCATTGTGAAGCCTCATGCTAACACAGTATGTTTGAGTGCTTTTGGAACGGCGCTATTTGTTTTGTCCCATTTATCTGCGAAGTTAGGATGAGAAAGTCCCATCTGTGTTAACAGAGTGAAGACATACTCACTCATAGTCCCCGTAGTCTTTGATATCTGACTCATAATGTTGCTTCTCCAGGTAACAACCGCACAGTAGGATAGATTTAGACCGGTTTTATGCCAGACATTTTCTTTTGAGATTTTCCTTTTGTTGCAATTGGCATTTAATCAGAATTAGCAGTTTATTTGTTGTTGTTGCCAGCAAAAACAAGATATTGTCATGCACATAAAAATTACAGCTGTGCTCATATAATATCAATATAGTGTGATTCTGTTACCTTGATATTTCTTTTATATACTTTAGATTGTCTGTTGATATTTTTTTGATTTATTTATGCATTAAACAACTTCCTGGGAATCAAACCTATGACTTTGGTACTGCTAGCTTCATGCTTTAGCATTTGCCATCACATTTGGCCTGTCACATTTGTATAATAGCAGTACTGGATGAGAGACACCAGTATGGTTGACTCACCCCAGTGTCAATTGCCATTTCATCAAGAAGCCACTCATAGAGCAGAGAGGCTTAACAGTTTGTCCTGCACAATTAGCATTAGCATTACTATGCAGCGCACACAGTTGGGGACCGCGGGGCAGATTTCTAATCCTCATAAAGACCATCCCTGTGGTGCCTTCATTGGCTTGGTAAACACTGATAATGGCTTGCGTGTTGTACGCATTCTCTTTTATTCCACCCTTAAAGAATCCATACACCCATGAAAGTTTAAAAAATCCTCATGAAGAACAACTTTATCTGTCTTTGAACACTGTGTAGTCTGCTTGAAGAGCTTATCTAGTGGGTCAAAAGAGGAAACAAGGATGAATGATTGAATGTACAGGTGCATTTCAATAAATTAGAATGTCGTGGAAAAGTTCATTTATTTCAGTAATTCGACTCAAATTGTGAAACTCGTGTACTAAATAAATTCAATGCACACAGACTGAAGTAGTTTAAGTCTTTGGTTCTTTTAATTTTGATGATTTTGTCTCACATTTAACAAAAACCCACCAATTCACTATCTCAACAAATTAGAATATGGTGACATGCCAATCAGCTAATCAACTCAAAACACCTGCAAAGGTTTCCTGAGCCTTCAAAATGGTTTCTCAGTTTGGTTCACTAGGCTACACAATCATGGGGAAGACTGCTGATCTGACAGTTGTCCAGAAGACAATCATTGACACCCTTCACAAGGAGGGTAAGCCACAAACATTCATTGCCAAAGAAGCTGGCTGTTCACAGAGTGCTGTATCCAAGCATGTTAACATTGAATTACTGAAATAAATGAAATTTTCCACGACATTCTAATCTATTGAGATGCACCTGTATAGTATGTTCAAGTGACTGTTGGAAGTCATTTGATGTTTACTTCCAGTTCCCTGCATATATACTTTAAAATGCATGTATTTAATTAGATAACATTTTTCAATTAACAAATTAAACGTTAGCGTTAGTTCTGGCAGGTCACGTGAGTCAAGCTTGCATCAGCTGATTCTCAGCTGATCACATCTACCTATAGGAATACGACACCTACCATTCCTATATAAGCTCTATTTAGTATTATTCAGCAGCTTTTCAAGTACATTAATGATATCTGCCTTGTTCTGTTCTGTTAACCCTAGGGGGGTTATTATTGCTGCTCTCCCTGCTCATTCATGACAGGCTGCATGGATGGACAGGGAGGTTTTTGCCCAGAACAGAACCATACCGCCAAATCAAACTTTATGCTAAGTATCTATCATTTTGACGATAGTGGTCTTGACAGAAGTAAAGTTATTGCAAACTTTCACTGTAGCATCTGGGTCAGTCCTGGGTTAGCACTAGTTCCTTGAAACACAAGCTGATCTCTTGAGCACATTTCAAGGTACATGTACGAGTAGGAATATTTTGCACATTTTTGTTCCTTAGAACTACAACTTAAGTCCACATTTAATGATCAAGATCGCTCAAAGTTCCACTTGCAGGGTCAGTTTATAATGGGAAGGGTTCAAGTTGACCTCTTTTTTTGAATCATTTGGAAAATTAAAAATGCTCAAGCAACCTCCATTGGACCACTTCAGATGGATTGACCCATCTTACATTGTGCCATAGTATCCAAAGTGTGGTTTTCTAGCATTCAAAAAAATGAGTATTGACAACTGTGACAAATCTCTGTCATTGTGAATGCTGGATACTAACGACAGCGTGTATAATGTGTGTTATTAATGAACCTCAACCATTAACCATGGGGTTTCCATCCATCTTCCATTGGACGTTGTCACCCTCAGTCACCTCATTCATGTCAATAAAAGTAAATCAAAAAGGGGGCAGCAAAGTGCAAGGGCATAGATTGGTGACCTTGTGTGCTTCACTGTGATATTCACAGCTCTGAGACAGTGGAGTTTAGTGGCTTCCTTTTGGCTCATGACCCTTTATATTCCAATCATCCTCCTCCTCCCTCTGAGCTCAGAAATGTTGAGTGTACTTTAGTTGTGATTAGGGACAGCCCATAGGAAAATGTATTGCTCAGTGGTTGCTTTTCCTAAGCGCAGGAGACTTAGATGAGATTCTCATATATCTCTCATTTTAGTATCAACAGCATTTCAGATGTTTCTCCTAAAATTCCTTAGGAGAAATGGAAGTAGACACAAACGAGACATAAGACACGAGAAATATTTGAGAAAAAAAGAGTCAAAACAGAGAATGTGTTGGAAGAAACAGAATATCTCTTTATTGTCTTGTATTGTCAGAGCAATCTCTATCAAGACTCCATTATATGAATATTTTATTGCTCAGTGGTTGCTCTTTCTAACCTCAGGAGACTTAGTTGTGATTCTCATGTATTTCTCATTTTAGTCTCAACAGTGTCTCAGATGTTTCTCCTAAAAATCCTTAGGGGAAATAAACGTAGACACACCTGAGACATGAGAAAGTTCTGAAAGAAAGCAATCCAAAATGACAATGAGAGAGAAACGTGTGAGAAACATGGGAGATCTCTTTATTGTCTTGCTGTAATCTCTTGCAAGACTCCATTATAAAAATGTTTCACTGCTCAGAGATTGCTGTTTTTATTGCAATGGGGTTTTTCACCTTTAATGGTCAGGACAGTAGGAGTAGAGACAGGAAACAATTGGACAGGTGATAATTGAATAGGACCAGGAAAGTACCTTTAGCTGGGATTCGAACCCATGTTGTCTGAGGTGCAGTTGTGTCTTCACATTGATGTGCTGCCCACAAGGCTATGGCTCTGACAGAGGTTACTCTATGCTCTTTTAAACAAATGTAAAAAAATTTTTTTGCTTTGTTTAGTATTAAAATTTTGTTTTGTACTGCCCATTTTGCATGTATGCAAATATAGGTTATGGTTTCCTCTGTTTAATCACTGTGCAATAAAACACTGTCTACATAAAACAACTTCAAATATGACAAGGCATGTATTGTCTTTGATTGAAATGGTGTAGATAAATGACACCGAAGCTAACCAGAGGGAAGAAAAATAAAATAAAAAAGAGATCTCTTTACCATTTCAAATATTTCTCCTACAGGAATGAGGTTACCTTAAGACTGAAACAACATCACACACTGTGCTCAGTTTTTTCTCCTTAGCTAAAGACCCTGGATCGCTCACAATTGTCTCTTTTAAAGCTTTAGAAGCGATCTTAACAACATCACACACTGTGCTCAGAAATTTCTCCTTAGCTAGAGACTCTAGATCTCTCACATTTGTCTCCTCAAAAGTTTAGAAGAGGTCTCAACAACATTACACAGTGTGCTCAGATTTTTCTCCCACACTAAAGACTCGAGAGCTCTCACATTTGTCTCCTCTAAATTTCAGAAGTGATCTCAATAACTTTACAAAGTGTGCACCAAGACAAATGCCTCAGGAGACAAATGTGAGACTACCAGAGTCTTTAGACTAGGAGAAATATCTGAGCACAGTGCGGGATTTTGTTGTGATCTCTTCTGAAGCTTTAAAGGAGACAAATGTGAGAGATCCAGTCTCCAGCAAAGGAGAAAAATCTGAGCACAGTGTGCAATGCTGTTGAGATCTTGTTTGAAACTTTGGAGGTTGAGATGTTAAAGAGATCTCACTTTTGATTTTTCTTTCCTATGGGAGCTTGCCATTTTGTCTCCCACATGCACTTGATTTGTTCGAAGGATTGCCTCTTTTATCACACACTAGCCTAGTTCAAGTTTTGTACACACCCAGGTCACGAAGAGGCCTGTCTACTCCTGTTAAGCTCCCCGACACTTAAGGTGAAAGGTGGAAAAATACTCATTCTTTGCTACTAATGCTGCCTTCACGTGCTATCGGAAATTTCCTATTTCCCACTTATGAAGTTGTGATTACGAGCTTGTCGTATTCAAGTGCTTTAATTTCAGAAAGACTCAAATGTAGCATCCCATTGGTTGACAATCATATAAATATACACAGCGCTATACATGCAGTTTGCTGACAATCCTGGACTTTTGGTCAAATACGTGCTTATTTCACTGCTTATAAAACATACAATATGATCGTTCATATCTAGCCTATAAATACACTACTTTAGCGACAAGACAAAGGGATGTAGTTGTTGTGAGAACAGCATTGACAGCAGCAATGGTTGTCCCCTACACCATGTTTAAAGATTATGACCCGCCCAACTCGGAAACTCTGGTATCAAAATTATTTCAGAATTTCCCAGTAGTAAATATATGACTTGAGAGGCGTTCACGTCTAATTTCTGATTAGGAAACTCGTATTTACGATAATTCCGATAGCATGTGAAGTGGAATTTCGGTCAAATACATGCTTATTTCACTGCTTATGAAACATACAATATGCTTCGAATGATTGTTCATATCTAGCCTATAAATACACTACTTTAGCGACAAGACAAAGGGATATAGTTGTTGTGAGAACAGCATTGACAGCAGCAATGGTTGTCCCCTCCACCATGTTTAAAGATTATGACCCGCCCAACTCGGAAACTCTGGTATCAAAATTATTTCAGAATTTCCCAGTAGTAAATATATGACTTGAGAGGCGTTCACGTCTAATTTCTGATTAGGAAACTCGTATTTACGATAATTCCGATAGCATGTGAAGGCAGCATAAGTCCAGAAACATATTTTATACAAGTATGCTAATACATTACAATTGTGTTGACCCATTGTAAAACAATACAATAGTATTCTAAATAAAGTCTCTTATGATCACTAAACCTGCATTTATTTGACAAAAACTGCAATATTGAGAAAAATTGTTACCATTTAAAATAACTGTTTTCTATTTTAATATACTTTAAAATGCAATTTATTAATGTGATGGCAAAGCTGAATTTTCAGCATCATTACTCCAGTGTGCAGTAGTGTCACAGTAGAGCAGTAGAGCCTTCAGAAATCATTCTAATGTGCTGATTTGGTGCTCAAGAAATATTTCTTGATAATTAGGGATTCACCGATACCACTTTTTCCAGAACGAGTCCGATACGATCCTTTTTTATTTTGTATTTCATAGCATTTGTAATTTTTAAAAAATATATATATAATGTATATATTAGGGCTGGGTTTTGACACAAATTTCACGATTCGATTCGCATTCACAATCTTGCGATTCGATTCGATTACCAGTTCAATTCGATTCAATTCAATATCGATTATTTTGGATATATATCAGGCACAGAACATGCCAAATTTTCTCAAGGAAAAAAAAAATCTCAACTAATGCTGTAAAATAGGCTATACATGAGAGTCAGTTGGTACTACATTACTATAATATTGAAGGTTAAAATTGACTGATTTGTTAAAATTACACTTAATGAATTTTTAAAATAATAAAGTTACAATTACATAATAATATTTCTACTTCAATTCGTTTATTTTTTATTTTTTTAAAATATAAACATAATGGTGGCTGTCATAAAAACTTGATGGATTTATTCAAACATAAATTAAACATTGAAGAACAGTAAAATTTATAATGAATATGTTATATGGTGCAGATATTTAGCAAAATGCCCCTCTCTACAGTTTATTTTTCTATCTGACTAATGAGTTTATGGTCACCAAATATGTTTTTCTGTTATATTGACGTCTTTGCGCGGCTGAAACACTGATTGAGCGATTACATGAGACAGGATACGGCTTGTAAAGTTGTACTCTTTCTTTTAACTTACCTTCGGATGTTTAATCATGTTTATTTTGTGCTGAAACTGGTATTAATGTGGAGAAGATTATCATTTCACGTGCGCTACGCGCTGCCGCATCTGTTGATCGAGGCACTACAGCGATCTGTCACTCCACATTAAACAGCGCCAAAACGGCATTTACTGTTTGAAT
>NW_015553403.1:492974-502760 GCF_001515605.1 Sinocyclocheilus anshuiensis
ATATATATATATATATATATATATATATATATATATATATGTATGTATATATATATATATGAATCATGTTAGCTGGCTTTATTTAGCAAACAAAACATATTAATTAAATGCAATAATTCAAAAGTATTGTACAAGCTTTTGTTACTTTCACTGTTCATTTTATTGCTCTATATAATTTCGTCTTTAATTTAATGACGCATTAGAGCTGCTCCATTGCAGCAGCTCAGTACTGTCATCACAAGATGTTTTCCTGTAATAACCACTTGTTATTAGGGGTGGGCGATATAGCCTCAAAATTATATCACGATATTTCAAGAATATTTGCGATAATGATATTTATGACGATATAGAAAAAAATATGGAACAACGTTTTATTGGTGATTGCAGCTGGCAGGCAGCAGCATTTATTAGTGCAAACACAATGAAGGGCATTTTCCATCCTTTTCCAATGAGCTACTGTCATTGATGACAGACTACCTAATTCCAAGTGTAAATCTATTGTTATAAGGTGGCAGAAGCAAGCATTATAGTGCAATAGTAGTGACCAGTGTTGGGCAAGTTATTATTTATGATAATTATTATTACATTACTAGTTATTATAATTATTATTTTTAAGCATTGTACACTAATACAACACAACAATTTAAAAATACTTATTTAACATTGGACATTTTTTTTAACATTCTAGCAGACATTATACCAACAAAGCACAATTTAACTTAATTAATTAATAAGTTAGTAAAATAATATTTTGTGGCCATTTTTGAGACCCCCTTCCTGAATCAGGCATGCAAAAAAATGCAGCCTTGCTGAGCAGAAGGGAATTCTTTTAAAACATTAGAAAACATTACAGATCCCAATTTGAACACTATGTGTGAATGTTATAATAAATGTATTAATAGAGCTGTTGTAATTATTATCATTATTATTGTCTTACTTTTTAATTTTATTTAACAGAACAACAGTAAAATGACAATACTCAGTAAAATTACAATACTAACATTTATGAATGTTGATGGAGCTTTTATTTTGACGGAAACCTGCAGGAAGTCCTCAGTGCTTCTTTTTGTTGACATCAGCAGATTAATAAATTATTCTCATTACTAATTTGGGAAGATGCACGTATCACATTGTCACATGCCTTGTAAAAATTCATAAAAACCTTCCTGAATCAGGCATGCAAAAAAATGCAGCCTTGCTGAGCAGAAGGGAATTCTTTTAAAACATTAGAAAACATTACAGATCCCAATTTGAACACTATGTGTGAATATTATAATAAATGTATTAATAGAGCTGTTGTAATTATTATAGGGCTGGGCGGTATATCGAGTTTGTACGATATATCGATGTTTTCTTTATAAGCGATTCCCTATGAGGCAATACCGTTTATATCGATATACAGTAGTTTGATACGAGCACATCTGAAAATATAGCGGAGGACACAGACTGAGCTGCTGCAGAGAAAGTGCATAATCCAATTTGTTCTAAACAAAACAAAATAGCCTAACACAACTCTGTGATTTTGTTCTCATTTATTTTCAATTTTAGTTTAGTGAATTTAAATTCCGCTTTAAAAGCCCTATTTTTGTTTTTAGATTGCAATGTTACAATGTTGATGTAGATGTGATTTTAACCCGTTTTTGCACATGATATATGGTTACATTCACTTTATTTGTTTTCATAGCCTTTAATATGTATTGTTTCCAACAAAACAATACATATTAAAGGCTATGAAAACAAATAAAGTGAATGTAACCATGTAAGCCTTTATATCATGTGCAAAAACGGGTTAAAATCACATCTACATCAACATTGTAACATTGCAATCTAAAAACAAAAATAAACTGACGAGTAACACAGTTTCAGCGCAGATTTCCCTCGCGGTTTTGACTTTGAACCCTGGCTAACGTGCTCGTGCAGCGCTGTTTGAACACACATTCAATTCGTGCGTGTATTAGAAAACATAACGTTCTGCAGTGCATTTATTTGTTTAAGGCCATTTCGCGATTTCAATCATCATACAGTAACCAGCAACAGCCAACCCTTCCTCTTCTCATCGGAGACATGCGATGCAGTTCTAAACAGTCTCTGGCTGTCGGTGCTTGTAATGATTTTACGGTCTCTCGCTGTCGGTGCTTGTAATGATTTTGTGTCTTTCTCTGACAGTTTTAAATGCTTCCACACTGCCGTCATATTTGCTTCATTAATGTGCGCCTCTATTTGATCGTCACGTCATTGTTCGGTACAATTTATTCGGTCTTTTTGCTTATTTGGCCGAACAACGAGAGAGCTTTTTTTGCTATCGGCCGCCGAACATTCGGTGCATCCCTAGTAAATACGTCATCGCCTCGCTATATCATTGATATCGCGATATGACACTTTTTTATCATGTAAAAATGTATGATATAGCACATCCCTACTCGTTATGCATAAATCTTGAACAGCGATGAAGATATTTTCTGAAATATAAGTCACGTTTTTCATCTGAAACGTGCTGTGACTTGTATTCTAAAGCGACTCTGAATCTGAATCTGATCTGAATCAAATGATTCGCAATATGCAAAGTTCAGATCTAAATCAAATGATTCGCGAACCCTCTCTGAAGTCCCAATCTAAATCAACCCCGAAAGCATCTGCAATACATCTATAGGACGTTTCCTATCATATGTCAAATAGGCGTTTAGAAAATGTCTTTAAGATGTTTATGATTTAGAATGAATGTAAAACTGACATTTTAAAGATCTGATATTTTTACACAGCAGATGCTTTCCAGATTAAGAGATCTTTAACAGACATCTTGCAGACATTCGTGTGCTATCTGGGAGGAAATGATTCGCGATACACGCTCCGAAGTTCCGATCTGAATTGAATGATTCACTTTATTTCACTGAAGAAGTTAACCTATTAGGCAGCGCTGAGAATGGCTGGGAAAAAAAACTCAACATATGACCCAACAGGCTCAATCCAGCAGTTGAGTATAAAAAAAATCACCCAGCATTTTTTAGAGTGTAATAAGTGAATATATGCACAAATGACCACACATAAGATGAATTCAGTATTAATGCAGCAACTTGGGATACACTTTAATATAAACCTTGCATTGTAGTGTAAATCAGAGAGGGCTGGTAACTGGCAGATTGTTACCTTGGTCCCCACAAGAACTGAACTATGAACCATCACCATTGCAAAGCACTTAACCTCAGGTTACTCCAGGGGGATTGTTTGTGTAATACGCCCATGGCATCGTTTGGAGCAATAAACGATAGGGTGTGGTTATTATATGTGAAATTTACTGTAGAATGAGAAATAGGAACAGTGCAGACGGTTGTGATGGCCACCCTGGGCAGGTGATTAGAGATGTCACTCATTAGTCATTTGAAGAGATTCTCACTTAGGCATGCTTTCAGTTTGAGGAGGTTTGTTTATCTTTAGTGGTCCATTAATTTCCTCTTCATCACTTATGCACTGACAATAAATCCACAATGACCTACTCTAATCCCCTGCCAGACACCTTTTAACTAAATATAGCTTTCAAAATATTACAGCAATCCCCTGTCTTTATATTATAATTACGGGGAAAGTTGCTTTCTGGAATCTTCTTGTCCCTGTGCCCTTCATTGACACATTCAACTGGCAGAAGGAATTCAAATGCTCAGAGGCATCTCAGACCACCTGTTTCTCACCCGTTCATTTGCTTTGTACAATTAGTCCTTTCCCCATCTGCTGTGGTTAGCCTAAGGACCTGACCATGATCCCCTGTTTTAGAGAAGGACTATTATAGCAATGTGCACAGGAGATTTCACTCTGCGCTGAGTTATTCTGAAGATCACACATTGTGCGTGGGGTGATGGGTGGTTGTTTGAGTCAAAATTATTTTAATTGTGCCTTTAAATTCATGTTGTTGTGAGTGAACGTGTGCGCATTCAGAGAAGTTCAGAGACTGCTGCAGGATACACTATTGTGAGGAAGCCAAAGCTTTACAGAATGATCTTTTTTGGTTGTAAATGAAGGCCTAAAGAGCTGTCTGGCTCAGTTTGAATCAGTGTTACTAAGGGCCGTACAGGGCTGGTGAGAAAAGAGGATTTGTGTATACTTTGTGTGTTCATTGCATGCATATGTTTATGTGGTTTTTGGCGTGTGAGATCAACGGTAGTAAAGTCAAAGCTGTCTGTTTTTGACAAATCTGCTACTGGAGGACAGAAACTGAAAATAAGAAAATAAATAAACCAAATAAAAGTATATTAAAAATATATATTAGTATAAATTAATTTTTTAAAATTTTTTATAAATTAGTAAATACATGGTAAATATCTAGCTTCAGGAATCCTAGATGATGGATATTCTTTCAAACTACTTTTTCTCTAGTGTACCCTATTGCTCACAGAGTTGTTTGTTGTTTGTTCCTGTTTTGATCTCTCTGTCCGTACCCTGTCCTCTGAGTTAATTGAACTTCATGCCAGCATGGCAGGCTGCCTGTTCGTTGTGCTATAGGCCTAATAGTTTATTGACAGGATATGTAGAGTGGCCCAGAGCCATGGTGTTTTTTAACAATGAATTAGGGCAAGGTCATCAGAAACCCCTGTCCTCTCGCCCCGTGGTAAACTGCACCAAGCCTCAGCCACACGGGGCTCCCGTTTCAGCCTCGGTTTTTGATCTTAATTGTTAAATTGGTCACACTGGCTTGGATTTATTTTAATTCCTGGAGAAGAACGCTGTCACTCCTCTTTCCTCCCTCCCTTTTTGGAAATCCCTCACTTTCACGGCAAAAGAAATTGCTCTTGAAGTGCATTCAATTTGAACCTTCCGCTGTGGGATTTCAGTCACAAATTTATTTATCAGAGTTGAAGATCAGAGTTTTGGCTGATTGAACTGGTATCAATCAGTAAGCGGGGGGAAAAAACAAAGAGATTTTGTCGCTCATTCTGCCAATGAGCGGTTTTGATTCGTCTTTCAATCTAGCTGAACACGCTTCCATTAAGAGATGAATGAGGACGAACTGTTCCCATTTGTGTGGAAAGTGCAGCCACTGGAAAGAAGTGCACAGTGCTTATCATTGTGTAATAGCCCTTGGAAATATAAGGTGAGATCTTTGCCACTGTGACTGTCCACCTGAGAATAGTGCAGCTTGTTTTTTGCCACTTTTGCTTAGTTTCTCAACTGGTGGTTTGTGAGATTTGTAATAAAAATAATAATAATTAATAAAAAACGAAATTATAATATTTCTAACTAAAAAAAAAAATGATACAAAAAATTTAAATAAATGATAAAAAAATAATATATATATATATTTTTAAAAATAGATTAATAGTTTAAATTATCTTATAAAAATGATTAAATTAGCTTTAATAATTTGCAATAACAATGTGAAGGTGTTGTGATGCTTATTGGGGGTATTTCAAGTTAACAATTTTAGTCAGTGGGGTTCAGCTGAGAAAAATGTTGGTGACTCATTGAGTCCTGCACTCTGTCTAGAAATAACAGTCTTCGTTATTCCATGGCATAAAGTTGATTTGAAAGGAGTGCAGATACTTTGTTAAAGTAATTTGACAGTTAGAGCCATTAACATGAAAATTGTATCCGCCGACCGGTTTGTGTGCCAAGCATTTCGATACAATTTGTGGGATCAGCATGTTTTCTTCCTGTATTCTCTTCCTTTGTACGGTGGAAATGAGAGCTCTCCAAAGCCCTGACACACAGTAATTTTGTGAACTCTGTTTGCGGCGGGCATCTGTCTCTCTCTCTCTTATTTCTACGGTTTGCCTGTGTCTGCTGAATCTTGGCAACTGTCTGATGTCACCACTAGAACACAAGCTGAATGCAACCCAAGGAAAAAGGACCCATTGCACACATTGTTAAAGGTATAGTTAACTCAAATTAAAAATCTGTCATCATTTTCTCATTTAAGCTATTAAAATGTTCCCCTCTCACTTTTGTATTCTAATGAAGAAAGAAGAAACATAGGTCCGGAACTAAATTAGGTTGAGTAAATAATGACACCCGCAACCCTACTGTCACAGTACACAGGCAGAGACACAAGGTAAGTGTTCTAAGCAGGTGGGTTTATTGACAATGACTGAAGAGCAAGGTGAGCAGAAGGCAGGTGAGTCAAATGAGAGTTTGGGCAGTATGAGAGTTCTTGAATGCTTAGCTAAAAAGTAAGTCTATTTGTCTTTGTTGCAGGTATCCTGGTGGAGATCGGGATCGTAGGAACACGGGAAGCTCTGGAGGTAAATAACACACCGTGAGTATCCAGGTAAGTAAGGTCTGGAAACAGTTAAAGGTAGTGAACGGTAGATCGGACGATAAGTGACTGTGAGGAGCGTGTTCTTGAAGGTGTGCTGATAGCTGGCTGCAGGTGCGGGTGATCAGTAACAAGGTGATTGTGATCAGGTGAGCATCGTGACTGATGACTGGTGACATGGTTTGGAGAATGGATGAATGTATAAATGAGTTCAGTTCATATTTGGTGAACTGTCCCTTTAAGTACAGGGAGACCTAATTAGATCCTTAAATATGTTCAAGCTTGGTTTGCATTTGGTCTTGAAACGTGGTGGCAAAGAATTATCCTGATCTGTATTCCATTCTTTCTCTCTGTCCCAGTACTGTGACCCAAATATGCAGCATGTTGTGAATGAACACCTGGGCCTGTGAGACTTTTAGCCCACAAATGGAGGAACACCTGTGCCACACATTTGCAAGTCTTGTAGTCTCCAGGAGTCCGACACCAGCTGTTCCTGGCCTGTGTTCTTGGAGTAAAGCTAGTGGAAGCGTGTAGCTGTATGTGCTGCTCTGGTTGTCAGAGGAGACAACATTTGGATGAGGAGAACACATCAATATGTGTTGGAATGTTCATGAGCCAATAAACTGTTATGGGAAATCAATATTATGTAAGCACGCTGTTGAAAATCTCTCCAGTGTTACTGTCGATTTCATACGGGGCCGCGGCGCAGTCATAGATCGTAATTTGCATATTGCTTTGCAGCTCCCTCTTTTGAAATGCCAACTTCAAAGAGCAAAAATAAACTGACAGAAAGAGGGACTCGTTTAAAGATTTAAAAGCTGCAGAAATCAATTAAGCAAATGTGCAAAGATTTCTTAGGTCTGTACATGGCAGAAAATCAACAAACACACACAGTTAGTTTAAGATTTCGCATTAAAATAGAGGCCGTCCCAGAGACGTCTGCGAGTAAACTAGTCTCGTGAAATAAACACGTACCCTTCAGCACTGGCACTCGGCCCCATGGGTATAGTTTTATAGAACTATTGCTCACTTGGTGAGGTGTGACTCTCAAAAAGCATCATTTATTCAATTTCATGTGACAGGTTTGTGAAATGGATATTGAGTTGACTGCCTGAATCTTAGTAAAAATGACTTTGTGGGGGAAAATTAATATACTAACATAAAAATATAACAACAATAGGGGACCTATTGATTAGACACAGTGAGCTGTGTTCCTGGGATTCGTTTGGTTTTTGTTTTTGGCATACAAGTGTCATTATAGGTGACTGAGAAGAAGATGGATTAACAGAAATGTTTTATATTGTTTCTGTTTTAATATCTTAGCAGGAAACATATATCAAAAGTAGTACCCAAATGAGCGATTTTAGAAAGCAAAGCATTTTATTCCAAGATTGACTTAAAACATTGAATATTCATTTTTAATTTTTACTTTTTTTTTTTTTTATTACAAACAGCAACAGGTCTCAGTGGAAATGCAAGTAAAAAGGCAAGAAAAGTGAATGAAAACTAGATTTTTTTCCTGATAATATATATAATGGAATATTTTTTGCTAGTCATATTGTCCACAAGTGCAAAACTATAAGTCCAATCACACAAAAACACACAAATGACAATGGCAAGTTCTCCGGGTTCTGAGGGTTTAATACTTTGGGTTAGGAGTTTGTTCATAACCATAACTGTAGGTATGAGCAATAGCAATAGTAATGTTTGCCTTAACAGACACCAGTAATGATATCAATTGTTGTGTCTAGTTTTCCTGTCATGAAGGAAATACATAAGCTGAGATACTCACGTTAAAGCTTTGGGAGACTACCTTACTCTGTTTTTCCACACTTCATGCTCTGAGGCCCGGTAGGTCAGTGCTGTTGGAAGCTAAAACTATCTTCACTGTGTGAGAAGACAGGTTTGGGTAATTTACCTCTGACATTCCCGTCAGGTGAAAACTTAATGGAGGGCAGTTAACCCCAGGGCCCCATTTTAAAGAAAATCTTGTCTGTTGGCTTTATTGTAGAACAAACCTGGCATTTTGCTTTGAAACAGAAAATAAGTCTTGAACTTAAAAATAAGAAAGATTCAGATCCCAAATGTTGAGTGGTTAGATTTGATGTGTGCAACTGTAGATCCTGTCATGTATGGTGTCAAGCGTTATTTGATTTTTGAGGATACGCTGTTCTTTTCCTGAGCTTTTTGAAATAGAATATAAATTGTACCTACTTTAAACTGAATTTTAATTTACTTTTTGGTTGTTGACAGGCACAGTTTACAATACTATAATAAGACCTTAATTTTTTTCTCTAGTCTTAAAATTTTCAGTTCATTTCACTGTCTGGCGACAGTGTCTGACTTAGCCTTCGTTCTCTCTTCATATGCCCATGAAGCATGATTCTTGATGTGACTTGGCTGATCATATTTTACTTCTTAAGAGGGGTTGTGTGCTTTTACGTATGCTCTCTTACCAAACCACACAGCTTAAAACTTTAAAGCCACTTTGGACGAAGTCGCTGTTTCCCCCACAAAACAGATGGTTCTCCAATCATCTCTCCATAATGGAGTGCTAACAACAGCATCCCGCTCCCATCAGCTTATGAAATCTGCTTAGCACAGACAGGAAGAGCTGCCCTAACCAGAACATTATGCCCGTACGGTCAGCATGCTGACATTTTATGTGCACCCGTTCTCCGGCACGTCCCACGGAGCCAGATTGCATAACTAGGATGTGATTGGAAACATGAAAGCTGCATCGTGTTGCCCTGAGCCATGTCAGATTCAAAGCCGAGTCCAAATGACAGTCAGAACCAAACACTCCTCCAGAAACGAGGGCAACATGTCCACAAGGCATTTCCGCATCCATGGGCAAATATCGCACAACAAAAATGTAACCAAAGGCTGTTCCTAACTATATCATGTCGTCTTGCTAGTTTTGGCTGCCTAATTTCTCTATTTGATGCTGTTGTTACATCATTTTACAGTCCAGCACCTTAGCAGAAGGAATTAATTATTAAAGGTTTGATCATGTACTATTTATGATCTTTAACAGCACGTTCCAACTTACTGCATAAAACAAAGCACTGAAGACCAACAGCATTCAGTCTCAATTTAAGTGGCTTTATGTCAGAAGATCCTATGGCACTTTTCCCTACAAAATGATGCTGGTTCTTTCATAAGTTCTGAAAACATATTTAACAACTAGAGTAATTAATTACAATCTTTATGATACCACAACCTGCTTTTAATGCAGCGGTCAGAAGTTATAGCGAATAAAATGGCATCAGTCTTGCTAGACTGATTTGTTGCTTTAAAAACTTGACTTGGTTCCAGGATGGACACCAACACCCTATCGTTGGAAACATGTATGCACATATTTTGCATGGAGCAGATGCGATTTCAAAGATTAATGGAGGTGACTACAGGGGTCTGTTTTGTGTGAGTCTTATAGGCTATTTAAGACGCCTGTTCACCACACAGGGTATTAAGGCTTTAGCTGCAGCTTGTGGAGTGTTTGTTGATTTATGAACAGGCTGAGGAAACTTAGTTAAACAGAAGGT
>NW_015553403.1:502881-519718 GCF_001515605.1 Sinocyclocheilus anshuiensis
TGATGCTGGTTCTTTCATAAGTTCTGAAAACATATTTAACAACTAGAGTAATTAATTACAATCTTTATGATACCACAACCTGCTTTTAATGCAGCGGTCAGAAGTTATAGCGAATAAAATGGCATCAGTCTTGCTAGACTGATTTGTTGCTTTAAAAACTTGACTTGGTTCCAGGATGGACACCAACACCCTATCGTTGGAAACATGTATGCACATATTTTGCATGGAGCAGATGCGATTTCAAAGATTAATGGAGGTGACTACAGGGGTCTGTTTTGTGTGAGTCTTATAGGCTATTTAAGACGCCTGTTCACCACATAGGGTATTAAGGCTTCAGCTGCAGCTTGTGGAGTGTTTGTTGATTTATGAACAGGCAGAGGAAACTCAGTTAAACAGAAGGTCCCCTTAATGAGCAGACTGTGAAGTTTTAACCGTCTTTCTCCTGTGCTTGGAATATCTATTCTGTCCTCACTTGAGCTTCACAGGAGTTCCCCGTGACCTGTTTACCTTTAGTGCTGCCCAGGCTAGAGGCTAAATTGTGTAGCACGGCTTCTCTAAACCCTCTTTCTGTGTGACCGGACCAGCAGGTTTTCTTTCTTAGCCCTGATAAAGTGAGAGGGAGATGGAAGGAAAGTGACTACAGGATATAATTCTTTGAGCATGTTAATTTGTGGAATTTAACTTTTCACTTCTATGATTTATTCGGTTTGTTGAAATCTTTTTCATACAGAGAACCTCACATTTTATTAACTGAAAAGTTCTGGCCCCATCATTCATTCATTCATTCATTCATTATTGAATGAATTATTTTTTCAGTTGTAAAATTGTTAGAAATTATAAAATTTTTCATCAAAACTCGCAACAAGCTAGAAATCATAAAGCCATAAATTCATAAACCTTTTTTTTGAGCCTTGCATTTGTATGTGCTAGTTGTCTTACGTTTTAATGTCTACCTATGATTATGATTACCTGCCAAGGGACTGCGGATGAAAACTAACCTTCGGCTAAATTCGGTACAATGCATGAAATGGAAACATTTATGTTATAATTGTACATGGTCCCTTTTCAAATACATTTTTAATAATAATAATAATAATAATAATAATAATTTGTTTGCATTTTATCATTAACTGAATGCTTCTCATCAATAATGCAGTGTTTAAATAATATTCATTATGGGGTCAAGGATTCTCCTTGGAGTAGGCCATCATGGGTTCTTATTTTTTGCAGTTTGTATAATCTGTTGAGTTACAAGAGTGCATTAAATCCAAGACTTATGGGAGTAGGCTTGTGCATCCCATGGCGGGCAGAGAGTGCAGGATTTGGGAACACTGGCTGGATGCTCTCCACATGTCCACTGTCTGTTTGGAGGCCGCTTGCCACTGACCTCTGGCTCAGAGCGTCTGGGGGGGAAGGGGACTGTGGGTGTCAGAGATGCTATGGGTCACCCTTCCTGCAGGGGAAATCTGAAACACCTGTCTCTTTAGGAGCTGTGGGGTCATTTCCTTATCTGTACGTCTTTTTGTAGTTCTGCAGTTTTTTATTTTTTGGCATAGAATGAGACAGTAGTGGTACATTAAAACAATAAACCACTCTAGGCCATGATGACATCAATATAATGCATGCCCTTGAGTGGCTTATTATTTTTATAGTAATTAATAATGAGCTTAAACAATCCACCAAGTAATGTAGTGTGTTAATGAAAATATTTGCTTCATATTTTTATTTTATTTTATTATTTAATTTAATTTAATTTAATTTAATTTAATTTAATTTAGTTTAGTTTAGTTTAGTTTTATTTTATTTTATTGATGCATAGTTTATGGTTGTACAATGGCTTTTAATCTCATCCTTCTCTTTGTCATTTACATTCTCTCTGTCCCCTACATTTCCTCTCATCCATAGACTAACTCCACAAGGAGACATAGCTGTAGTTTACTGCCAAAAGAATGTGAAAGTAGCAAACTAAGACAAACAGATCACAGACGCTGTTCTTAATTTCACACTTTTTTCCATATGTGTGCATTGCTGAATGATCTTACATTACTGTTATAAACAATGATGAATTATTCAAGATTCTGATGAATGTTTAAATCCTGTTGATTATTATATCATTTATAAGATCATGATGGGCATGCATGCATAATGTCTATTAATGTTTTAATATTACACTAAACACGGCCAAGTTTTTTTCTTTTTTGCAAAATTAAAGATTTTAACTCTGCATGGTCAAATCAAAGGATTTTTTTTACGTTATGCATTCTTAGAGGTAAAATTGCAAAAACGACCTACATTCAAGGCCGCATTAACCATTGGGCTAGGCGGGCTGAAGCCCGAGCAAGAAGGGGGCCATGATTGGCTGTGGAGTAGCTTGACGGACATCGGTAGCGCTGATCGCCAAAGCCCCACCACGCCCCTCACTTTTTAGTGCTATTATTTAGTGAAGTTTTTCCGTAAATTCCATGCATTACCATCAGAGGTTAAAACGTCACATTTTAATTTGGTTTACCAATCAAATGCATGCATTCTATATTTTACTTTTTAACGACCTGTGCACGGATCTCCTATCAGGTGATCACTGCGTCTAATATCTGCATTCACCTCTCTTCACTTCGTTCTGGTGTAATCTAGAAACGGTCATGCAAAGAACAATCTTCGATAAGTAAAAATGTCAACTATTCTAAAAAAAAATAAAAAAAATACTGAGAGAGGGGAAAACATGAGTTAGTCACTAAAATCCACAGCTTATTTTACTAAAACTGATGATGGAGTGGGAGTTGTGGAACAGCAAATGGATCGGACATATGGAGCAGATAAAAACAGCGTCATCATCCCCACCGATTTTAGGCTAGTTTGATTATTAACTTGATGGATGTATATTGCTTTTTGTGTTTGAACAAACTATATGCCTAGTATATTCGCTTATGGGTTGAGAAATTCATTTTGCGTGTCATGATGTAAGCATTTCATTTAAACGCATTTTAAGCGTTGTGGTTTAAAGACTAATATAACTGTTCAGGGACATTAAGCAGTGGGGCAGAATTCATTTTGGCAAATGCGCGCGTTACAGTTTCAGGCATGCACTTGCTTGTACAGCGCCTGACTAAACTAAAGTGTTATTTTTCGCGCCTTGTGTTTAAACGTTCGAATACACATAGTTATGAGTCAAAATGCCTGTCTCCTCGTCAGCACAGTAATTTGTGTCTTAAATGAACGTTAATAGTTAAACGTTAAAATATGTATGTGCACTAGTTGGCTATATGAGATAATGAATATTCGTAACCACCAGAAAGTTTCTGGTCCCTATTGACTCCAATGGTGTTTTTTTTCATACTATGGAAGTCATGTGGGCACAGAAACTGTTTGGTTACCAGTATTGTTCCAAATATATACGTTTGCATCCAACAGCAGAAGGAAACTCATACAGGTTTAGAACAACAACATAACTTAAATTTTTGGGTGAACTATTCTTTCAAAGCAGCCTAATATAGCTGCTGTTGCCATTTGTGTCAATAATGTAAATTAAACATTAGAAAGAAAATCACTCACTGTCCTTGACCGAATTACTTTTGTAAAATAAATAAGAATGTATATTGCATTTTATACAGTGAAGACTATTTAGTCTATTTGGAGTGTAGTCTATTTAATATTTCTTATTCAGTGTTTGTAGGTCTATTTCTTTGTTCTATTGTAATTCAGACAAGTTTACTTGTCTTCAGTAAGTTTGTTTTTACATAGGCTAGTATTTTTTATTTTTTTTATTTTGTGGAATTGGTAACAAGAATTACGAAATTGCAATGCATCAAAAATTTTGACTGGATAAAAATCATATTTTACACTATATATCATTATTGTGATGGGGGCCCTGCAGTAAGGCATAGCCCCGGGGCCCAGTGAGGTCTTAATGTCTGCCTACATTATATTGCATTAATCACTTTTGAACTAGCACCCAGAAGACCCTAGCAACCACCTAGTAGCACATTAAGAAAAACTCAGCAACCTCTATATAGCAATGGTGGGCAATACTCCAGTCATCTATTTATTATCTGTATTGAGAGAAAAAATAAAAAAGGATCCTCTGAAGCTGAGAATGTGAGAGTTTTTCAATGTCTCACCTCTGCTCTCTAGGGTGTAGTACGTCAGCTGCCATTAAAAGGTGTGGATGGTTTGAAAATGAAATGTTTTGAGTATTTTAAGAAGGTGAGGAGAGAGCTAAAAATTTCACACAGTGTGCCGAGTGTGGAGTGTGGCACACTGAGACTGCGATCGTTTTTGTAATGATGTGGTAGACTGTAAACCCAGCATCGCAAGGTGTTAAAGCTCTCTACATAAGAAAGAAACCTTCTTCCATTAAGCACACACATACACAAACACAATTGCTCTGTACAAATGTAACGTTTGTATGTGATGTGATGAACATCTGTGTAATCATGTGTGTATGTCTTCTACCCCACAAACACACACGCACACCCTGAGGGGTTAAAAGCACTGCCCTGTTTAAGCAGTGTGCCAGTGTTTGCCCCTGCTGTGTGCACTGATGTGGATGTGTAAATTGTGCTGTGCGTCGCACGTCTGTGTTGTTGTTTTTTTCAGGGATCAGGGAGAGAAAGGGAACAAAGAGGTGCTGGCGTGCCAGAGTCAGAAATATCTGCTATGGTTATTCTCAGCCCCAAACACCTTTTCACAGTGCTGTGTTACCAAGACATAAAAAAGAGAAAAGAGGCCTGATGAATGGCACTGATTTCAGTGTATTTCTTCTCAAAACATCCTTTCTTTGTGTCTTTTTGGCAGTTTTTACACCTGGTATGAGCCAACATGAAATCAAAATTGACCTTAAAGTGGAAGTGAAGCAGTCAGTCAAGTTTACATTATTTAGTAAACTGATTTCCACTTTAATAACTTATATATAACAAACACGATTAATGCACCGTTTTAAAGAAAAAGGATGTTTTGTCATAGCTTTTCAAGTAACTGCAAAAGTATCTTGCAATTCCACATTGTGTGACGTAACGCGGTTGGTTGACACAGCTTAAAACAATGATAAACTTTAAAAGAATAATGAAAGAATGATAAAGTTTCTTGAGGAAGCAGCACTAGCCTGATCGTTCAAATAGGTGATTAGTTAAACACTGGAGCGTCCTGTTAATAGCAGGTAAACTAATTGTATTCGCAGGTGAACATAAAATATCTTACATACCACTATTGGTGAAAGAGCCAGTGTAATGCAAATATGTCTGAAAGGTCTGACATAATAAGATACGTCATGAATGGTATTGTATGAAGCGTTGTTTGTTTACATCACGTTGTGCCTAGCGTTATCAAAACTTTGTGATTTAAACAGTTTGGTGTGGGATATTCATGCAATTATGCTGAAAACCAAGCACATTTGTGTGTTAAAATAACATTTGTGTGTTCAAAAAGTAAAGAAATGCTTATATTTCTTCACTGGCCAATGGAGCGAACCAACCCCAGGATGTCACACGCTGTGGAATTGCAAGATGGCGGTGCCCTTTCTCCAAAAGAGATAACAAAACATCCTTTTTTCTTTAAAACGGTTGCATTAATCATGATGTTTGTTATATATTTTTTAATTAAAGTGGAAATAAGTTTACTAAATAATGTAAACTTGACTGACTGCTTCACTCTCACTTTAAAGTATTTAGTTAAATACATATTCATGGTCATGTTGGGAATGATTCATCAGTGCATGTTATTCCAAACAATGTCTTTGTAGTCTTATGTTTGTACGTCCTTCCTTTTTCAGTTCCATTTATGTACTTTTCACAATCAAATTAATTTCCGGTGGATAGAATCAAGGTCCACCCTATAATTTTTTTCATTTTCTATTCTGTTTAAAGGTCACATATTGTACACCTTTCTGGAGTTTTATTTTAGGTTTTGATGTCCTTAAGAATATATATTTGCGGTATATGTACCAAAAACCATCTCAATATATTTTTACAGCTCCTCTCTCAGGAGCTCTGCTGAGAACAGGTCGATTTTGGCCTGTCTAATTAATATTCATGAGCCTCTCTTCTGATTGGCCTGTTGTGTTCTGAGTGACGCATGGCCAGGCCAACCACAGGTAACTAAGGTCAGCCAGAGGCAGCAAAATAAAGGGGAAACTGGAGGCGGCCGATTCAAACCAGTGCAGATTCGGCTACATAAGGAGCTTAAAATATCATCTTGTGAGTGAGAGTGTAACTTTACAGGTCGGCCGATCAGGTTTTGTGGTTAAAGTTAACCTTTTCGACATGTTTCCTTGTTGTCGTTGCTCAGCAATAGCATGGACACGATGTTGTCTGGGGTGTTTGGCAAAAGGAGAGTGGGACTGTGGGCAGTGCTCGGGGTGGTGACTGAAGGCGGTGACTGTGTAGTTCTGACATCAACTTTTTACGGAAGTCACAACGGTTCATGAAAAATCACAGCTACTTTATGCAGGCTGTGTGCATTTTACTGTGGACTGACTGTTTTGAAACTTATATGGTAGTTAAATAGCCCCTAGACCTCAGTTATCGTGAAAAAAGCCAGGAAATTTCAGTTTTGACAATATGGGACCTTTAATTTAGAAAGATATGCCATGAAAGCTTTTGCATGTTGATTTTAACATGCGTTTTGACACACATTTTAAGATTTAGATAATCTAGAAATAACTGAAAGAGCAGGTCATATGGGTTTTCAAAAATATTTTTTTTGGTGTTTGTAACGTAGCTATCCTTCAGTGTAAACAGTCTGCAAAGTTGTTAATCAAAAAAGTGCATGATAAATAAAGATATTGTCTCTCAAAAGAAAGAGTCAACTTAACGAGTCGTCATATTTTCGAATCTTCTGCCTGTTACCTATATACGTCACAAGGTAACACATTTACATAATCCCCACGAAATACAAACACTCTGACCTGCCCACAAACACTTCCGTTAGTTACTATGTTGTTTACATAATGTCGAGAAGATGCTGTGTTTTCAGCCTCACTGGACATTCTAACACTGTTCCCACACGTGCACTTCAAATAAGTAAATAATAATAATAATAATGAATGCAATAAAACTGCTGTCACATCACAGTACCACATACAAAGTTTAAACTTACCTCTGAGAAACGTCCTGATCAAGTCGTGCTTGTGATGGAGTTTCCAGTTGAGCAACTGCATCTGTATCATCTTCGGACTCGGGCTCGAATTGATACGGTAATATCGATGCCATTTTTGTAACCTTATAACATATTTTTTTACAAGTAACCCTCCAGAGCAAAAAAAAATAATTATGGTAATAGGCGTTTCGTTTCCGACATGCATTGCATACGGAAAGACCAATCACAACAGAATTGGCCAGCTGACCAATCAGAGCAGAGTAGGCTTATGGAAGGGAGGGGATAACAGACCGTAAGCTCAGAACTGCTTCGAACAAATCGTTTTGAAATCATTGAAAAATGATTCTAATATTAAATGTATATTCTGAGAAAATTACAATGTTTTCTGACCTTAGATGCATTTAAACCTGTTGTAGGGGACTCCAACACAATATTAGGACAATTTAAAATACCATATGACCTGCTCTTTAAAGAGGGAAAGATTTTACCCTTTATAAGCACTTTGTGTAGTTGAAACATTACTTTTAGTCTTTAGTGTGTTTTACATTTTTCTTTCTATTGTTGTTATTATTATTATTATTAATTTATTTTTAACAAAGTATTATGGATTTATAAGATCAGCCATTACATCAAAATAATTGTTGGCTTATTGGTATCAGCCAAAATGTAAATAGTGTGCAATCTTTTTTGGCATGATCTTGGCAAGATTTTTGACATGTTATGATTCCGTGGCATACTGTATATGATATTGAACTCTGAAAAATAAAGGTTCCAAAAGGGGGGTTTTGCAGTGATGTCATAGAAGAAAAAAACATTTTGGGTTCCCTAAGAACCTTTCAGTTCCTAAAATAACCATTATTTCTTAGTATGAACAACATTTTATAATCTAAAGACCTTTGGGTGCATATATTTCACTTGGTCTATTTCACCGAATACAGGTGTAAACAGGAACCGGTCCCCATTTAGACCTGTATTTAGAGCTGTCAAATTCAGTTCACAGTGTACAAATGTAAATATCGGGCGTTTTTTGCAATACTCCCATGAATCAAAAGTTCTCCAGGAGCATACAGCAGAAACTCAAAGTTCTCCAGCTGCATTTCAATGAGAATGCAACTCAAAGGAGACTGTATATTTGAAACAATTTCCTCCCCCGTCCCAAATACTCACTTTTAATTACGCCACAGTAGTCAATTCGCAGGTGCCTGAATCCAGTATGAAATTGCCACAGAGTATTTGGGGCTGTTATCTTAGGTGAGCTTTAGTTGAACACACATATTTGCAGTGAGTAACAAGTCCAAGCTTTGAAGTTGTGCTCCTAGCGAGTGTGAGGGACTCCTTTGATGTTTTCTGCCTGGTGTGTTTCTGCTGGGAGAGTCCTGACAGAGACAGAAAGAGAGAGAGAGACGGAAAATCTGCAGATACTACCTGGCCTCTAAGGGCTCACATAAAAGACAGTGTCATCTTACATAGTTAGCAAATGCCTCACTTAGTTAAGGACTATAGAAATTGGTGGCAGGGCGAGCAAGCAGGGTGGCAAAAAGACAGCAAGTGAGAGAAACAGCCAAAAAACCATTTTCCATTATCTGTTTTCCCATGACTCCAAGTGATTATGTCTCAGTTTGTCCCTCTTAGTCATAAATTTAAGTTGAATGACGTGTGACGTGTCTCCCCAACCTTCGCTGGTCTTCGAAACCCTCCTGTTCAGCAAGCCAGGATTAAATTGCCAGGGAACTTTGCGACTGTGTCCACTGTAGCATGAGATGGAGGGTCTCAGGACTGAATTTTACACAGTTGAACTCTTGAACCGGGGAACGTTACGCCCAACGTGTCCAACTCTTTACTTTGATGGGCGAGAAAGCTCTAAAGATCACCCCACAACTCAGTCATGTTGTTTATTCTCTTCTCAGATGCTCCCTGCCATTATTTCCAGACTGCTTTGATAATAACTCTACCTCCTCGGGGGAGAGAGGTGCTAAGGTGCGGACGTATTACGGTTAGCAAGAGATTTGTTCAGCCATTGTGCTTGAATAAACAACTTGAATGCATTATACACAGGATCCAAAATTAACACTCAGCATGCATGAAATGTGAGTAAAAATTGGTTTTGGCATGTAAATTAAAAAATACTGGCCAGTAGGAATTGGAACATAATGAATGGTTTAAATCTGCAATTTTTATTATTATATGTAAACCGTATATCAGCCAGTGTTAAAGTGTTAAATTGTCCGATAATGGATATTTAATTGTTTCTGCCTATTGATTTATTTTTATAATTTTTCTTTTTAAACATAGCATTCTAGAAAAAAAGTTAATCTACCAGCTGTCACAGCAGGCTAAACAGGAACTGTAAGATTGTGGGCCAACATTGTGGGGTGTAAGGGGAGATGCAGGGTCTCGTCATGTACACTGAACAAAATTATAAACGCAACACTTTTGTTTTTGCCCCCATTTTTCATGAGCTGAACGCAAAGATCTAAGACTTTTTCTATGTACACAAAAGGCCTATTTCTCTCAAATATTGTTCACAAATCTGTCTAAATCTGTGTTAGTGAGCACTTCTCCTTTGCCGAGATAATCCATCCACCTCACAGGTGTGGCATATCAAGATGCTGATTAGACAGCATGATTATTGCACAGGTGTGCCTAAGGCACACCTGTGCAATAATCATGCTGTCTAATCAGCATCTTGATATGCCACACCTGTGAGGTGGATGGATTATCTCGGTAAAGGAGAAGTGCTCACTAACACAGATTTAGACAGATTTGTGAACAATATTTGAGAGAAATAGGCCTTTTGTGTACATAGAAAAAGTCTTAGATCTTTGAGTTCAGCTCATGAAAAATGGGGACAAAAACAAAAGTGTTGCGTTTATAATTTTGTTCAGTGTAGTTTGCACTCCACTCATGTTTTATATATCTTGGTTTGTTTATTTCCCAAAGACTCCAAGTCTCTGGGTCCCTCAGCACAGAATGTGATTTGTCTTCTTACTGATGCTCCACCTGCATAAAGGAATGTCAGAAATGCTACTTCAAGTTTGTTTTTAAAGCATATCTTCTTGATTGAGAAGTCCTTACAATCACTTACATGTTCTGAGACTCTTTGTCTTTAGCTGTCTGTCTATTCTTTACGGCTTTTCAGTACTGATTCCAGAGTGGCTCCGACTCAAGTTATCACTCTCCTCACTTTTTTTTGGCTCATAAACTCTGGTAAATATGTCACACCGGTAGAAAAAGCAAACATGTCCTTGCCTTTTCCATAAATTTAGAGCATTTTATGTGAAACTTTATAGAGAATGCATGTCCTCAATGTCCTAGTGAAATGCAACTGGAGTTTGGACTGGCTTTTGGATTCTGTGCTGGGTGGTCTTCCCATGAGGCGCTGTTTACAACAGAGGTTTTTCTAGTGGTGTCCAAAGCAGATGAAGCACTGATTTCCCTCGCTGGAGTCTATCTGGATCTCTTGTCCTGTGATGGGTAGAGGATGAGGCTGGAGCGAGCTCTCCTTGGGCCTCAGCCCGGGCATCCAACTGCCTTCATCTGGGCCATATGGAGTTTGTCCAGAGTCTGGACAAGCTCCAGAAGTTGGTTTGAATCAGTCTAATGAATCTTTAACTAAATTAACTAGTTAACTAGTTATTTCAGTGAACATGGGATGTGACCTGTTTGTCATGTGAGAAATGGTTTTCAGGTTTTGGGTTGGTGGCCCATGCAACATGTATGTTGCGTTATGGATATTGTAGAAAGTAGAGTTTGTGCTGCTCTTATTCACTATCGCAGTATCCTATGCTATAGAGAAGTGGTTCCCAACTATGTTCCCAACTACCTGGAGCCCTCTCAACACTGGCCATTTTGCATGTCTCCTGAATCAAACACACTTGAGTCAGGTCATCATTTCATTAGTAGAGACTCCAAGACCTGGAGACATGCAAAATGTGCTGTATTGAGAGGGCTTCAGGAACTTGGTTGGGAACCAGTGCTATAGAGACTTGTATATGCTTTTCTCTTGTTATGACAGTGCACACTTTCAAACCCCAGCAACAACCTAGCAAGGGGCACTCACTTGCACATCTCCATTTCAGAGGACGACTCGTCATTTGGTACTTGTGTAGTGTCCAAAGAACTGGCAGATCAAAACCCTTCTCCATACTTCTAAAAGGCTCTCCAAAATTTTCGTCACAGCAGAGAGAGCGAAGGCCCTGGAGCTCCCCGCTCCCCAAAACCTGCCGAACAACATGCTGCCTGCGTCAGCCTGTGACAGCTCTCATCTGTTCTTTCAGTGTGCGAGTCGACTCAGACAGGTTCAGGCCTGGGAGGCTCCGTCATCTCTGTGTCTCCTAATGCTTCCATTCAGTGTAGCATCAGGCCTCATAGAAGACTTCGTGCCAGTTTCCTGTCTCTTTTCCTTTGGGTTTTGTGTTGAATATTTAACCATGCAGCTCCACTTAAGTGCAGAGTTGCATTCTAGAGTTTTACTTGAGAATGAATAAGCAGCCTTGCTGAAAAAGACCAGCATGGGTTGAGTTTTGTGTGCATAACTTCCCATTTGGCACTCTTTATTTGTTGCCTTTTAGTGTTCTCAGGTGTCCATAATTAAATGGTAAACCAACAGGCAGCTCTAAACTCAGTCAGCTCAATTGCTCAATCAATCAAATGAAGTAACAACAATCACTGCAATCTAACACATCAGGATTGTTGTGTCGTTAATCAGCATTGTCATTTACCATCTAAACAAATAAATACAATTTGAAAATACAGAGAAATGTACAGACTCTACCCTATCTATGTCTATCTTCACATAATATCTTTAATTTTAAAATTGTGGCTGATACAATAAGCTGATGTTTTTCTTTTCATTTTATTGGTAATATTTACATTTTTAAGTTTTATTTTGCCTAATAAAATTCAGAAAATCAGAATTTAGGCACCAGGATGCACCAATATTAAAATTATGCCCGATACCAATAAGTCGATAATATTTCAATTTTATAACCAATAACTGATAAATGACAGATATTAAAGGGGTCATATGATGTTGCTAAAAAGAACATTATTTTGTGTATTTGGTTGTTAAATGAGGCGTTTTAGGAGGGCGTGGACCAGTCTTAACTTTTATAAAGAATATCTCTTTGGGTTTGAGACTTTAGTCTTTGCAACTTTAGGGATCTTATCTATTCACGAACAGCTTGTAACACTCCAAAGAGAAAGAAAACTTGAAATCGCATCATATGACCCCTTTAAAATTCTATATTATTTTGTTTAAATAAATATAAAATAAAACACTAAAAACTAAAATAAATCATTTAGGATATTACAAGTGAATTTATAGGAATAAGCACATTATGATGTTAATGAAACTTCCAGAATGCCCTTTTTTAGACTTTTTTCCCTCTCTGTTTTTACTTTTTTTGAGGTCATTACATTTGTTCTTACAGTATGTAATGCAGTGCAGTGAATTTACATGGGATACACATCTAAATATGAATAAAAACTAGAATTAGTGAACATAGACTGACTACTTTTGTAGACAGGATATCACCTCTTCGGTCATCAGACATTTAATTGGATGTGAGCGTAATCATGTTGATCTTTTCAGCAAGATGGATTTATTTCTGTTGAGAAGTATGAGTAGCATACTAAAAGAGAGTGTTGATTGTGTACGTCGTAAGTTTTGGGAATTTGGTAGGGTTTCATTAGTGTAAGGTATAGCCCTGTCCTAAAGAAGGCAATGAAGCTTTGGTCACGGTGTCTTGCCTGAGTGTGTGTTTTGGGTGGTTGCACTTCCTTGATGAGACCGAGATACGCTCTGCACAAATACAGAGCCTCTCTCACTGTTGGATACACTGATCGCATTACAGCGACTTCATGTGCCCACAATGTCACAAATACACACTAATGTGTTCACACTCTTCATGCAAACAAAAGCACTTGCATGTATTGGCATGAAGAAGCATTTCATTCATTTACTTTCTCATTCAATCACTATTTTTCATTTTCTTTCACCTCTTGTCACTCTAACCTCAAGCCCCTCAATTATCTTTCTTTCTGCGTTCTTCGTTCCACAAGATAATACTGTACAGCAGAACGCCTTTTTTAATGCATAGCAAAATAACCCTGAAGTAAAAGAAATTCCTTATTTGAGGCAGCTTATTTCATCTGTAATTATAAAGAACAGTGAAAGGACATTCTGAGTGAGCAGAGTAAACATTCTCTCTCGGCTTCATTAAATTACACCAAGTTGCCAGCCTCTCTCATTCCATCCCGATCCGTATTTTTTTTCATGCTGTACTGCACTTGACTGAGCTGAAAACAGGAGGATAATGAAAAAAGGAGGGATGGGATGTGCGCTTGTTCTTCAAAGCGGGCCTCATATCAGCACCCGAGCCAAGGGTCAACAGGGTCACCCATCTGCTTGTAAAGCAAAGCACTTTAGAGGCAGGCTGAGTATGTGTGAATGAGCTCTATTCTCTCTGGCGCTGAGTGATATGAATCCGCTTTCAGCACATCTCATCCCAAACATGTTGTTTCCCATTTGTAGCCTGGGCTACATCCAAAATCACATACTTCCTTACTATATAGTAGTGTTGGGTCCATGTCCATTTGTCGAGTCCGAGTTGATTTTAAGTCCTTAACCAATAGAGTTTGAATTTAACTTCTTGTTATCTTCATTTTGTTATTTATTTTTTTATCTTTCATGTTATGCATGATGTGGATTCAACTGCACACGGAGGAAAAATTTTATCAGAGTCCAAAATGTATGGGTCCGTGTCAAGATTGACTAGAGTTTAAAGGATTAGTTCACTTCCAGAATAAAAATTTCCTGATAATTTACTCATCCCCTTGTCATCCAAGATGTTTATGTCTTTCTGTCTTCAGTCGCAAAGAAATTAAGGTTTTCAGTCATTTTCTTTAAATTAAATGATCAGTCATTTTCTTAAAAAAAAAAAAATAATTATATACTTTTTAACCACAAATGCAAAAAAAAAAAAAAAAGATATATATATATTGGCTCTTTGGAAAAATGCATTAACCAAAAATAAAAAAATTGGCTCTTTGGTCAAAAAAGGTTCCCGACCCCTGATATAGATCATACTTTTTAATGGTCACAAAGTAATTGCTTAGCCAAAAGCAGTACCTATTTAGATAGTATGTGATTTCGGATGCAGCTCTGGTTTCTGGACCGAGCTTCCCCAAGCTTCTCGTCTGATCTCATCCATTGATGTCGTCAACACTTTAAAGACCACAGCATTTATCATAATTGTCCTACTTCGAAGCCACTGTTGTTCTCAGAGTTCACCATTTCGACTTCTATTACACGCCACGCTGTGCTAATTGATGTCATATTTCACTTTGACATTCGGTTGCATCCTTTCGTCCTATCAGTTCCTTTTCTCTCAAAGATTTAAATTGTGTGTTTTCCCCTCTGTCAGCTATTTCCTGCAGGTCTGTGCTTTACAAGCAAATTCACCTCCTGTTTTTTCCCCCCATAATGTAGATCTAGGCAATTTTGGAGACCTCCCGATTATGTCTGAAAGCCACTGCCCATTCTGGTTAAGTTTTGGACTTTATCCGGTACTACGTGCCGTGGTGCAATGACAAGTGCTGATGTTCCCCCGGGGGGCAACTGTGGTCGAGTATGAAATTGGGTGTGAGATGGCAGGCGGCAGGCCCAAATCTTCGCTGACAGGTAGACAAGAAAACCCCCGAGGGGTGAGACAGGGCAAGGTGAGTTGTGCTCCCGCTGTCTGGTGATCAATAACCAGCGTCGCCGTCCTTCCACCTGACCTGCCACCCCTCAGGGGGGCATCCCTTCACGTCAGTGACCTATCCTTGGAGCTAATGCATTTTAGCCTTGCCAACTCCAGTGTTATAACCTGGGTTGAACTGAGGTGGTGCGACAGCTGCGCCGGCCTGGATGTAACAACCAAGCATGTCAGCTTTTAAAAAAAAAAATAGAACAAGAAGCAGGGACAAGATCGAATCAGAGATGGAAAGAAGATATGAACAAGTGGGTATTTGTTCCAAGGGTGCAAGGACACAGAAACGTTGGCTGTGAGCAGGCATCAAAATTGGCAAGCTACTTATTTATTAATGTCATTGAATACCTTGTCACTTAAAATATGGATGCACTGTTAAAACGAGGAGAACAAAGAGGATGAACAAAGGACAAAAGACAGCCTGTTCTGTCCTTGCCAGTGGTTGATAGTAATGGCTCTTTATTAGTCTTATGTTTGCACAGCCCTTCAATTCAGCTAGACATGAACTTACTGTATGTGTATGAGTCTCATCTGTTATTATAGGTCATAAGCACTGTAACGAGTGTTGCCTACACTGCAAAAAATATTTTCTTAATCATAACTTTTGATTTATTATATACATATACATTATATATATAATGTCCAAAAATTGGGAATTAAGTGCCAAAAAGGGAAGGAGTGTCCAAAATAAACGGGGGATCTGTGTCCTCGTTGTGCTGAGGAATAGTGAAGAAAGGGCAGAGTTCAGACAGGAGGGGTCCAGGTAAGGGGTGAATTCCGCGGGTCTGGTAGCTCTCATCTCTGGTGACACGAGAGTCCCTCCACATTCCCTTCCTGGACCCACGTAGACACCAGTGTGCACGCACGTGGGAAGAGACTGGTCTCTCGAGGAGAGGTGCGCTTGGCATTTAACAGAGGCAGTGACAAGGCTCCATTCAGTTCAGGTGTGCCTCATCATATGCCGCCAGCCCTGGTTGTTTCTGCACCCCTCCTCTCTCACACACCCACTCCTGTCGGGAACCTGGTGAAGGGGTGCAATTTAAGGGACAGGGTGATGATGATAATTAGGGGGAGGCAGACGATCCATCACAATATATATTGTGTGTATTGTTTTAAATTTTTTAAATTATAAATATAAATTCTTTATTTCAACATTTTTAATAAGATATTAAGACTTGTGTTCATAGAAAACTTTTTACCATTTTTACCAAGTTTTTACGTTTTAAATGTATGCCTTTTAAAAGCTTTGAAACAAAAACATGGAAAATTGGCTTCTATTGTAAATACCATGAAAATGCATTTCTTTCACAAGTTTCTTTTGATATTTTGTATGAATGATATCGTCATTTCTTCATTTCCATTTCTCAAACTTCTTACCACCCCAGGGTGTCCGCGGGGTCTTAAAAAGTATTAAAAGTTGATAAATCAATTTAGAGAAAATTAAGGCCCTTAATAAGTATTAAAAAGTCTTAAATGCCATTTTCCAAGGTATTAAATTTTGTATCATCTTTTCATTATATTTGTCCGAATAGTGGGGTTCTGTGTTGTTTGGAATCCCGCAAGATTTGACGTCATCTGTTAAGGCACTGACTGCGCTGCTGCGTGATAGCACGGGGCTTGTTGATCCCGCTCTCGCTGAATTTCTGACCATTATCGCATGCTCCCATCTGCTCCTGCGATTTTTGTGTGCGCTCCCGCAAACATTCTAATATTGTATATTATTTTTGCGCATCAGGGCGCCGCTCTCAATATGTGGCGTATTTAAACCCCTTTTGAACGAGCGCTCGCAGTTCACTTTCACTTTCGATTTCGCGATCGCGCACGCAGTGTGTAAAGGGAGCACATCTTACGATAAAAGATATTTGTCAATGAGCTCCGGATCTGCTGAGGAGCAAATCCTCCAACATCTTGTCAGTTATCTCTCCTTACTTTTGACCCGTGATCAGTCAAATCTGACTTCTGCAGTTCGTGTTGGATGCAGGGTTGTTGTCGTT
>NW_015553403.1:519940-525348 GCF_001515605.1 Sinocyclocheilus anshuiensis
GGATCTGTTGAGGAGCAAATCCTCCAACATCTTGTCAGTTATCTCTCCTTACTTTTGGCCCCATGATCAGTCAAATCTGACTTCTGCAGCTCGTGTCAGATGCAGAGTTGTTGTTGTTGTTGTTGTTTTTTCCATGAAATTGGGCTGCTTTTAAACTGTTGGCATGGGTTGATTTTCCCCAGTGGGATAAAGGTTTAAAATATTGCATAAATTACATTTAGTTGAAATGCTTGTACTGAAACATTTTGCATTCTAACTGTAATAAAACTGTGCTAAATGTTTTGGGCCACACTAGTAGGAAATATTTGAGCTGTGTTTATGATAAATGTGCATAACAGTGACTGTAAAATATGTATTTTAGGGATGGAAATGACATATTTTGATGTTTGGGACATGGTCATTGCGCTACTTTGGGCTGTTTTTTTACTGGCATGGGATGCAGAATTAAAATAATGTAATAGTTGTGATCATTATTTTACCTTCCATGATCATTCAGACACGATCAGGTGCAATATTGACACTCTGTCAAGTCTGTGTCAAATCAAGCACTCCGTAATCACAGGTAAACTGTTTGATCAGTCTAGTTTTTGTCATGAGAAGTGTTCCACAAAAGAGCTATGGTTTGCAGACAGTTGTAAGAGTTGATGTTACAAATACGTCTTTTGAATATACTGTGTGAACTCATTGCCCCGTTAGCTCGGAGAGCTTTATTTTCCCTTCTCAATAAGTTTTGTCAGTTGTTTTGTTTATTGGTCTAATTCTTGTTTCTTGGGTTGCATTGGGTTAGTAACTCAATTAATTCTCTTGTGCTTCGTTCCCCACTTCTGAATTATGTTGTATTGATAAGGAGTTATCACAAAGTAAGTCTGTTTATTTGTGCTATCTTACAATCAATATATAATAAATGTAGGTTAAAGTGTTGAAAAACTTGGACTGGCGATGAGGTCTTAAAATGTATGGCAAGAGTCTTAAAAAAAGTCTTAAAAGGTATTAAATTTAACTCCATGATTCCTGTATATACCCTGCACCCCAACCAGCCTTGGCAATCTGCTATACGGAAAGCCAGTCATCAGGAACATGCATCATAGGAATTTGTGTGCGGTATTCAGAGAAATCCATTTTCCAGGCTAAGTAAACAGTGGTGGCATAGAACCCGCAGGTGCTGGCAGTCAGGATGAAGAACACTCAGGCTTTGTTCAGAGAGCTAAACAAACAGAGATTGAAGCTGTCATCAGAACAGTGTGGAAAAGTCAAAGCCACCTTTTCCAGATAAATAAAATCATGATGTATCTCATCTCTGGTCTGAAACAGTTCTAGCAGGGATCAGTTTGTGAATAGAGATCTAAATCCTGTTTCGCTTTTGTGTGTGAATGGGGCTAGGTTTGAATTTGAAGTGAATGTGAATAATCCCTGGCAAACCTCTAACCCTAAATTAGGGCTTGTTGAGAATGAAAATACTGCTACTTTTCTCCAGAAATTCTAGTTTCTGTTTTATTCAAAGGCAGGCTTTAATGGATCAGTGAAGGTCAGTCCATGTTTTAACAGTCCAGATTCTTTTGAATATTATCAACAGCTGTGTCTGACAGGTGTGTATGGCTACATTGAATCTCTCAGCATACAGGTGAGGTGGTTTTTAGCACACGATTGTGTTTGTTGGTGTCGAAATGTGTGAAGTGGCACATGACAGGATGCTGAAAGATCAAAGTCTGCAGGATGTTCTGAACATGTAACGTTAAACCTCAATTCACAGTGGTGGGAACGTTTTCCACTGAAGCTTGTTTTGCACTGTAGACAGTTTTGGCTTGGCTTGACTAAAGAAAACAGGCATGACATAAACACATTGTTGGAAGTTTGTAAGCATATGTCTGAAGTCTTTGTGAGGGTAAATGAAGACTGTGTCAGTGGACACAGAAACAGACTTTAATCATATAGAGTTAATCAAATTCAATACCATTCGTCCCTTACATGGCTCTCCTTCCCAAATCAGTGTTTTGTTTGTGTGTGTGTACGTGTATGTTAAGTTTATGTCTGAAGGCAGGAAAGCACAATGCATGTTTGAAGTATGTGTTGGTGTGTGTGGTTTTAGGGGATGATGGAGGTCCTGTTCTCATCTTCCCTGGAGCTGTGGCTTATCTCTCAGTGTAGAGGCATCTGGAGCGTTCCATGCTCTCTGAACTTGAGGCCAGCTGGTGTGGCCGTCGTGCTGCCCAGAGAGACTTGCACAGACTGATGGAGACCATGAAGAAACGCGCTTTCTGCTCTTATTTTTACACAGACAGACACACACACACACACATGTTATGGCCTAACAGGCTCTTTCAGATTCTGTGCTGTTTCTGCCACTTCCCATGATGCACTGCAGGGCCTGGACACACGCTGGAGCGTGGAGAGAAAAAGAAAGGAAGAGACATAGAGAGTTAGGGAGTTAGAGGTCAAATGTCCTCTGGCTATGATGTGGCTCCTGTCTCACCCAATCAGATTCTCAGAATCGAAAATCTGTGCTGTTGTGACAATGCAAACACGAGAGAATTACCACAAGCACTATACACATACACACACTCAGGTCCACACATCTTTATTTTTATATGATGGAGAGAACTTTCTGTTTATTTATTTTATTTTTTTTATATATATTGAGAATATATTTTATATATTTATATGTTATGCCCTATCTTTTTTACATTTACCCTACATAAATTTGCTTTAATAAATAGTTTACATTTTATCAAATTGGTAGAAATGGTGTTTGTAATTTTAATGTTGCTATAAATGTCGAAAAAAATTTTTAAAACCTTTTGGAAGTTTATTATGCTATTTTCACTGAATTAAAGTATGAATTTATTAATTTATTTAAAAAAAAATCTATATAAAAACATCAACAACAAAATCATACTGACCCCAAAATTATTCATTTTGCATGCAGTTCAGTGATCATAACAGGTCATTTAGAAGAAAAATGGGCATGTAAAATTATCTACTAAAACTAAACTATGTAACTAACTATTTCTACACAGGTTTCCCAAACATGCATCTTGATCTGCTATTGGCCAGACAAACAGACTCATTCCAATGTTGTTGTGTCAGACTGGTTGGTTGCTCAGAGAAATTTTTTGATACAGAGCCCAAGTATAAACCTACAGAAGACTTACTTTGTAGTTTTTTTGCATATTAATCAAAGATAGGAGAAAGTATTTTAACTTTGAAAGCAGTGGCGTAACTTTGCTTTGAAAAGTGGTGGGGACACCGCGCAACTATTTTGCTAGTTTTTTATTTAATAACCGAATTTCAAAAATACATCGATGTACCAGGGGCTGCGCCAGAGAATTTTGAACGCAGGTGCTGAGGGGGTGCTAGATCATTGACAGAGGGAGCTGGACAATTCAGGGCTCCAGACTCATTCTTCCCACTGGTCGCTCTTTTGCAATTAACTTTCTCAGGTGGTTGCACTTTTGGTTTTTTTTTTTTTGCGCTACAGCATGCTATTAATCAATGCATGCTGATGAACTTTTATCGTAGTTTATAGTTATGGAAACGATAAAATGTCTTCTTTTCCCCCGACACGTTCATAATCACTTTGAGGCAATTGCTTTATGCGCGAGCTTAAGCTTTAGCCTAATACGTCTGCCTATAGCCTATATTGAAGTATGGTTAATACGAAAGTATTACACACTTCAGCTTTCAACCCAGTTTCCTCAAAGTGATCTGGCCTATTAGAGAGGTTTACTTAAGCGGAAACCTCAGAAGAGAAGGAGATAGAGGGAGAGAAAGACAAATACATACATGTGTTTAGATTTCTGATCTACACAAGGATCAGCCATCTTCAGCAGACAGATTTAGGACACTAGTCAATCAGAAATCCCCAAAACATGCAACAGAAGCACAATAAAAAGTGAAATAAAACCTGAGACTGATCCATCTGAAGTTTCACAGTTGGACATCACAATTTTGACCCGTCTCGCTGACCTTCCTCTTTGGCTCAAATCTACCGATTTGCAGCTGGTCTTGTGAGCAGAGGTCAACGAGTGTCTGATCCAATCCTCTTACATATACACACGTGCACACATCAGTAGAGTGGACAGACGTCGCCGCTTGCATGCCGCTGAGGGAACATTAACTGCCATGCGAACTTTATTAGAGAGCCCTGCTTTAATTATCAAAAGCCACTCAAAGCCGTGTTTGTTATTTGAGCCCAGTAAGAGAAGAAAGGGTGCAAGATCAGGACTGTGGTCAGGCCCTTAGGGTAGAGGGTAGTCAGTTGGGTGAAATATGTGTGTGTGTGCATGTGCGGAAGTTAAAGCCAGGTGTGCTGTAGTGTGAGACGCAGTAGTGTAAGTGTGCTCAGTGGACTGACCCCATGAGTAAAACGGGTTCATTAAAATGAGATGCGACTGCCACTGCTGCCACCAGAAAGAGTTAGGAAAACAAACAAACGTTCTAAATCACTCTCTTTCTTGGTGTGTTCCAAAACCTGGAAAGCTGCATACCTAGATATCATTTTGAGTTATCATAAGTGAGCAGTTCCACATGGTATGCTGCCTTTTAAGAGACCTTGTTTGGCAGAATTCTATTTTAGATGCACTGTAATTGAAAAACACATTATGCGTTTTTTAAAATCTTTTATAATCAACATTGTAGGTTAAAATGTATTTGAATGTACACTTTAAAAATGTTTTTCAAAGTATTTATTTTTATTTTTCATTTTTAATCACTTTGTGATACATTGTTTTTAAAAAGTATTATTAAAATATTCAGTTCTATTATGTAAAAAGTGGCATGCAAAAATATGCAGTAATAAAAGAGTTTTATATGATAGATAGATAGCAATATGCTAATTTAGCAATATGCTAATGATAGATAGCAATATGAAATTTAGCAATATGCTATTGGAAAATCAGTTGTGAGTCAAGTCTTGCTATTTGTGTTGCACGTGAGGTTGCTGATGAAATTGAATTTCAGATTCAATTGAGGTTGTGTTTGAGTTCAGATGTTGCCTGTATAGAGCGGCTTTCTTTCTTTTATTCACCCCTTCACACTTTATTTTTGGCAGACCTTGCCATCGAGAGAGAGACAGTCAGTCTATTTGGTAAACCATCCATAAGCTTCAATTCAATCATACTGCCAAAAATTGCCAAAAAAAAGCCCAAACAAACAAAAACTAGCCTCTTTCTCCTCTGAAAAAATGTCTAGCATGAGTCAGCATCCCCTGTTATCCACAGCAGCATGTGCCATTGAAACACAAGGATTTATGATTGCACGTTTAATTGATTTAATACAGAAATTAGGGAGGAAAGCTGCTTATGCTCTTCCGCTATCTGCTCCAGGAGGGGGGGAATAAATAAATAAATACTGTCCCAAATAATTACAGCTGCTGTTTGGTACCCCCCCCCCCCTTCAACCCCCTTCCAGTG
>NW_015553403.1:525749-545085 GCF_001515605.1 Sinocyclocheilus anshuiensis
AAATTACTGAATCTTCAGACAGTATGTGTGACACATCATTTATAAAAACATAAAACACACATAATTTTATATATATTTATTATTATTGTTATAAAAGTCTGGTGTATCAAATATGATGCATAAAACACATGAAAAATAATATGAACATTTATATATTTACTTTATTATTATTTTCCATATGTGTTATGTATCATATTTGACCAGACTTTTATGGGAATTTATTGATTGCAACCAATTTACAATTAATGCATTTACAATTTTTGAAGCATTTATATTAAATTTTAGAAAATAACCTTTTAATTTTGTATATTTTCTTATATTATATATTATGTACATTTATGTTATATAAATGTAGCTTCATTTTGCCATTCATTAAGATAATTTTACAATTAACAGGAGAATTTAAATTAGCCACTATGAATGAATGCAGCACCACCTTTAATGTAAATACAACATTGTGAAGTACGTATACTTAAAAGGTAAGCCATGTGAATATATTACCACAACGTCACGTTCTGTGTAGCCGAGCATCTTTGTTGCCCTTTCCACCTTGCCACTTTCTTTTTCCTCAGATCAATAATCACAGACAAGCATCGGTCTGCAATCTGCTTTAGATTAGATAAAATATTCTTTCAAGTGACTGTTAATTGATCTTTTTAGCAAACACTTGGCCGAGAGAGGGAAAAAAGCCGTCAGTGAGAGCTGTTATTGAAATAGCCAGCGGAATGTATTTGGGACAGACGATTCCAATCTATTCTTGTCTGCTTCAGACATTAGGCATTCCATTACAGATTTGCGCAAAACTTCTGTGATATTTTATAATTGTCGATAAAAAAGTATTGCGAAATGTTTACATTAACCAATATTATGTGACTAAAACGTAACCTTTTGCCTCTCGCGATAAGTCATGGTAACGGATTTGAATGCAGAGCATGCTGTTGGCCATTTTCTGTTGGGATGCCATTCTACTTCAGCTTCCTTAGAATGTCCCATCATTCATAGCGGCAGTGTTGGGAAGTGCTTCAGACATTAGGCATTCCATTACAGATTTGCGCAAAACTTCTGTGATATTTTATAATTGTCGATAAAAAAGTATTGCGAAATGTTTACATTAACCAATATTATGTGACTAAAACGTAACCTTTTGCCTCTCGCGATAAGTCATGGTAACGGATTTTGGTGGGATGTTGGCTATATTTATTCAAAGTAGGCGTATGCGTGTATCTTTACAGAAACAGCACAGAGAGTCGCTTCAGAAACGTGCGTGGCGCGACTGGAATAAGCACAAGCATTGACTAGAGTGGCCGCAATCAGCTTCAGTGGCCGTATCAGAGCCACACTGCACCGCAGACGTGTGCAGTGTAAATCGTCTAAGCATTAATGGTTGGGAAAGCCCCTTATACTGGAGAGCGGCCACGTAAGAAGTGTTTCTTGGAGGTTATAGTACATTGAAAAATGATCATATGACTTTTTACATACGCCATGTGACCTGTAAATGCGAAAAAAACGTTTCCGTTGCAGTTTTGCGAATTATTCCTTTTTCGCATTGCCTGAAAAACCACCTCATGCTAGCATAAAAACTTTTTTTGCGATATATGGGAGTTTTTGCGAAATTGACGCGTTTCCATTAAGCGTATTTTCAATTCTCAATTTCAATTTGCGCAATTTGAAGGGTAATGGAAATGCGCCTATTGTTGCATGTGGAACCGAATAATATTGAGCAGTTGAATATCTGTAAACAAACTGTCAAAGCAGGAGAAAGGCACGTAGTGAGATAATCATTTTAATATATTCTTGCAAAAGAAAGCTACAGATTGCTGTTATGGATATCCAGTTTTGGCTTTTTAGTAAGCAGGAAGGCTTTAGATGAAAACCTTGTCTAATTTGAGATGGGGTGAATTAAATCTGGAGTTGCATTAATGGTGTTTCAACAGGATGAGGGCAAATCCAATCAAATCTCTGTAATCCGGTTTGCCAGGGTGAGGCTGGCACCTCTAGGATTTGCTTTAAAATCTCTTTCCCATCAATGTGCCACACAGCTGGTCTGGACTCATAGCAGATGGGCCGAAAGTGTTTTTCTTGCAGGATTAAACATAGTCCTACAACATGTAGGGCCAAAAAAAAAACCACTTTCCTGTTCTGCTTTCGATAAATTCATTAAATAAAACAGATTTAGTTTATTTTCAGATGCAACCGACTCAAGCTTTTTCTGTCCACCTCTTTCTGTCCACTTTCTCAGGCCCTTAAACAGCATTCCATTATCCTTCCTGTTTTCTTTTTTCTCCTTTCTGCACTCCATCATTGTTCTGACCGTCTAAATCCGGGCACTGAAAGCCTCCAGCCCCAGGACGTCACTCACTCTTTGGGGTGAGAAACAGGCGTGAAGCTGGAGGTTAATATCCATGACTAGTTGATGAGAGATCCGCTGTGGCTGAACAGGACAGAGAGGCTCCACAGACTGACAGGAGCAGCATAAAAGCTCCTCACCTTCCTGCAAAGGGGCGAATCCAGGCCAGGAGGGCAGTAGACGAATGCTAATGCACCGTGACAGCCTTCTGTGTCCATTGTAGCCCCATGTGCCCCTGTGAGGCTGAAGACAAAATGAGGGGATGATTGTGTCAAACCCCATTTGAAGGGACCATGGGAATCCCGAAGTTGGTTTATAGGATGAGCCAATATCATCATGTCAAGATTTGTGACATCTAAGGTGTTTGTGGTATAAGACTGTAAGTGTCAAGAGTGGTATGGAGTATGGCAGAGAGATTAGTTGTTCCTACCAGGGTTGGGGAAAATTCATAATTGAAGAATCAACACGCTTTAAAATTATGACTGTGAATTTGAATTGAATTGGAACCACAGAATCCTGAAATCCCATCCATCCATCCATCCATCCATCCATCCATCTATCCATCTATCCATCTAACTAGTATTCAAATTTGAATTGCAATTTAGCATCCTGTTTACTGTTTAAATTCAAAATTCAATTCAAATTCCAACTCTCATTAAAAAAGAAATTTGTTCAGTTGCTGCAACTTGCTCATTGTAAATGTCTCTTGAGAATAATTATTTTTTTAATCATGGTATAAAATATTTACATTGGCCTCTGTTGGTTGTCAAGTATATGTACATGCTGAAAAATAATGCTTAGACCAGTTTGGAGCAGCTTAAACTCTTAACTGGTCTTACTGGCACAAACTACTCAACTTGGTTATTGTTGCAGGTAAATCAGTTTTGAAGTGACCAGCCAAAAGTAGCATGAAAGTGTCCAAAACTTTCATTATACTGATAATAAGATGGTTAAAAAGGTTAAGATAGTTACCAGCTAAGCTTGTTCTTTTTTCTGGAGGCACTTATGCAGGGTAGCGGAGCATGCTGCTATCATTGAGTAGTAAGCTGTTGTCACAAACAGGCAAGAGACAAGAGGAGTTCAGGTAAACAGAGGGGTTTATTGTCAGTGCTGTGATGGTTAGGATCGAAGGCAGGTGAGTAAGAGAGATATGAGAGAGTTCTGGGTATCTTAGCTTCTTGGTAATCTGGGTTATGATAGTAGTAGGAATCCTGGAGATGAACCGGGGCTGAGGAGAATCGGAAAGCGGAGACTGACTGGACTTCTGGAGGTAAGGAAACAACAGTTAGTAAAGCTTGTAAGGAGTCTGGCAATGTTCAGGTAGTGAACGGTAGACCGGACACTGGAATGCTGAGTGGAGTGAAAAGATATAGCGGGCTTAATTGGCGATGCAGGTGCAGGTGATCAGAATTCGGGTGATTGGGATCTGGTGTGTGTCGGAGGAGGTGACTGTGCTGACGTGAGTGATTGCGATGATTTCCTGACATTACCCCCTCCTCCAGGGGCGGCTCCTGACGCTAAATACATTTTCTGGACCTTAAGTAAATAAAAATAAATGTTGTTGAGAATAGTAAAACCAACTCTCACACACTTCCACTTATACATGCACATGCTCTCGTCTCATTCCTTAACACAGAATCACACTCTTCCTCTCCCTAAAGTAGAGTGGAAAGTTAATGGAACCAGTCATGTGTCACAAACAGGCCAGAGACAAGAGGAGTGCAGGTAAACAAGGGTTTATTGACAATGCTGTAATGGTGAGGATCAAAGGCAGGGGAGTATGAGAGATATATGAAAGTTCATGCGGCGACGAGGGCGACCGCGACTTCGGGGTGCGGGACGGTTTGGATGGTTGCGGTGGAATTCTTCCAGCAGGGATGGATCCAGTATGTCGTCGCGGGCCACCCAGGACCTCTCCTCCGGTCCGTATCCTTCCCAGTCAATAAGATATTGTAACCGGCCGCCCTGTTGCCGCGAATTCAGGATTTCTTTCACCTTGTACACTGAGGGCTGATCCAGAACCTCAGGAGGAGGGGGTGCTTCTGGCTCGGTGGATCTTGAGGAGGAGGAAGAACAAGGTTTGAGGAATGAGACGTGGAATGAGGGGTGAATTTTGTACCTTGGTGGAAGCTGAAGGTAGGCGACTTGGTTGATCTGCCTCTGTATTGGGGACGGACCAATATAGCGGGGACTCAGCTTTTTACAGGGCAGGTGGAGGCGCAGATCCTGGGTGGACAGCCAAACCAGCTCTCCAGGCTGGTAGGTGGGAGTAGCGGTACGCCGGGCATCTGCAAAGAACTTACGCCTCCGCACTGATTGTTGGAGCTGGACGTGAGACGAACTGGGGCCCTCGGTCTGAAACGACCTCCTCCGGGAGGCCATAGTTCCGGAAGACCTGAGTGAATAGGCATTCAGCTGTCTCAAATGCAGTTGGGAGACCCTCGAGGGTTGAGTCTTTTAGCTTCACGGAGATATTGGAGATTCTCATGATCCGTGATCACTGAGAAAGGGTGATGGGCTCCCTCCAGCCGGTGACGCCACTCCTCCAGGGCCAGTTTGATGGCGAGCAGTTCCCGATTGCCGATGTCATAATTCTGCTCCGCTGGGTTCAGTTTCCTGGAGGAGTAAGCGCAAGGATGGAGGATTGGAGGTTCCCGACATTGCTGTGACAGCACGGCCCCCACGCCGGTGGTAGAGGCGTCAACTTCTACTACAAAGGGTACCTGGGGATCTGGATGGTGAAGAATGGGGGCCGTGCTGAAGGCCTCCTTGAGCTGGTTGAAGGTTTCGCGGGCAAGGCTGTTCCAGGACAGGGACTTGGGTTTGCCTCGTAGCATGGAAGTAAGGGGGGCCGTGAGCATGCTGAAACTCTTCACGAACCGTCGATAGAAGTTCGCGAACCGCAGGAATCTTTGTAACTCCTTCACCGACTGTGGAAGCGGCCATTTCCTGATGGCCTTCACCTTCCCCTGGTGCATATGGATACCCTCCTTGCTGATGACATATCCGAGGAACTGGACCGAGGAGCGATGGAATTCGCACTTCTCCAATTTCAGGTACAGCTGATGTTGACGTAGCTTCTGAAGGACCTGTGTGACGTGGTGGCGATGTTCGGCCAGGTTCCGGGAGTATATGAGAATATCATCAATGTAGACAATCACGAACTTATTGAGGAACTCCCGGAACACCTCGTTCATGAAGCTCTGGAAGACGGACGGGGCGTTTGACAGGCCATACGGCATGACCCGATATTCATAGTGGCCTGCGGGGGTAATGAACGCCGTCTTCCACTCGTCGCCCTCCCTGATGCGAACGAGGTTTTATGTGCTCCGCAGGTCCAGTTTGGAGAAGACGCGAGCTCCAAGGAGTTCCTCCAGGGCGGCTGGGACCAGGGGAAGTGGGTATGGCAGTTTCACCACCCCAGGCAGCAAGTCGATGGCACAGTCCCATGGCCATTGCGGTGGAAGGTGAGTGGCTGCCTGCTTACTAAAGACATCCTGGAACGCCGCATAGTCAGATGGGACGGTCGGTTTCTGTCCTGCAGAGTTTAGCTCCAACTTGCCTCAACACACCTGCTTGGAGGTTTCTAGTATGACTAGTAAGAGCTTAATTAGCTGGTTCAGGTGTGTCTAATTGGGGTTGGAGCTAAACTCTGGACTTCTGGAGGTAAGGAAACAACAGTTAGTAAAGCTTGTAATGAGTCTGGCAATGTTCAGGTAGTGAACGGTAGACCGGACACTGGAATGCTGAGTGGAGTGAGAAGATATAGCGGGCTTAATTGGTGATGCAGGTGCAGGTGATCAGAATTCGGGTGATTGGGATCTGGTGTGTGTCGGAGGAGGTGACTGTGCTGACGTGAGTGATTGCGATGATTTCCTGACAGCTGTATCTTCTCTCCAGCTCTATCACCTGCCTCCTCCAGGGTCATTACCTGTATGTAACCTCAGTGTCAGTGAGGGAATATGCTGATGGTGTTTAGAGTCAACCCCACTTAGCCTTGCTCCAGTACCTCCGTGCTCCGCAATATCGATAATGAGAACACAAAAAAGGTTTTGCCCTCGGTTTAATTAAAAGAATTAAAGACCTTGTTTCTACTTTGTAGCTGTGTCTGGCAGATCAATTCTCACCTGAATTGTTTCTGGGTGCTGACTAATTGTTTCACTCTGTAATGGCCAATTCAAAGGGCCTCCGCCTTAATTGGTAGAACAGAGTATGAGACAGATGGCTGCATTAGAGGAAACAAAAGCAATTGTAGTCATCAGAGAGGCCTAGCACGATTGAGGTGAGCCAGCCAAATGATAAAGAAACACATTTTAGCCTGCTAAACCTGCCTTTTGTGTCAGTGATATAAATAATTAAATAAATATTAAAGATAAATAATTTAGTGGTAGTGTATATATATATTTAAAGAAAGTATTTACAAAGTTTTGGAGAAACTTTGGAAGTTAGCACTAGTTTGACAGTGGGAGTTTATTAGTATGATGATAAGTGTTAACATAGCATAATCAAGTAAATGTCCTTCATGGAAATGGTGAGTGTCATAGAGCTTGATTGGTCATGCTACCTGCGACTGGGAAGATGGTTGTAATCTCTCGCTACTTTAAATGTCTGAAGCGCTATTGATCCCTCCTGCAATCATGCTAGAGAAACACTTGGTGTATTCATTATTGAATCCACCAGCCTCTGCAAAAGCAGGATGAGTGTGTTTAATGAAAGGAAACAAAGGCAGACAGGTGCAGAGCACACTTGCCAATCACCATACTGTGTGATGAATAAGCAGAGAAAGGAATAGACAGATTTGAGGAGAATTAGCTCTTCAGAGTTGGTCCGTGGGGTGAAGTGGCTGATGCAAGCTCAGTGGCTCCTCCTGAAATCCTCCTCAGGCCCAGACTTAGACCCTGGGCTGAAGTGAAAGCTTCCCCCTTAGTTTGATGCATCCTGCTCCATAAAGAAACATCCCACCTCTCCTCCCTCCCCAGCACATGGTCTCTACTCGCTGGTGAATCACTCGCACTTCCTGCTGGTTTTTGCTATTATTCAAAGCTTGTTGTGCTGCCAGTGCTCCCGAAGGCAAACGCACATCAATCCTGACTAATCCAGCTCTCTGTAGAATGAAGATAAATAACACACTGCTCTCTCTCCCCCCTTTAATACATGTTAAATGAAGTGTGCCGTCTGTGAGTTTTTTTCTGGCAAAAGTTAAAGGCCTAATACATTTATTCTTAAAACGATAGGCAAATATATTCCCCTTACTGGAGGAATATGTAGAGCAGGTGTGCAATACAGAACAGTTCAATTTGCTATCAGCTTTGGAAATATTTTGTGAGTAAATAATTAAGCCATGAAGGAGAACCAGGCATTTGTTAAATCCTCTCATGGTTTTTATTTATTTATTTATTTATCCAAATATATTCCATTGATTGATTCATTCATTTCTCCTGATATTATTTTTATTCATCTGTAATATTTTTGGAGATTAATTGTGATTAATTTGATTAAATACATCATGCAATAATTTGATTTACATTTTCAATCGATTGGCAGCCCTAATTGTTAAGGGATTTTCTCTGGTGAAGATTTGCAGGGATAATTTAGTGGTCGGTTTAATCATCATGTCACTTTTTGTTAGAACTCTAACGTCCTTGATGGAGGTGTTCAATATTAATAGGACAAATTATAAAACTTAGGAGAGCTTTTAATGATCTCGTTGCAGGGACCTGGAGACCTTTTTTTACAGCATTAGTCTCTGTTTCTCTCTCCCACTTCCAATTTCTCCCCCATACTTTTATTTCTTTATTTCCTCATTGTCGCTAGAATGTTTCTGAAAGCAGTCAGTTTCTGTTGAATACATTGTCTTGGCTCACATTGGAAATAATACAAGACCATTTTAATCAAGTACATTTAGACAGCAATATTTGAGATAATAGACCCATAAGTTGACAGCATATTTGATTTGACATAAATGAAGACAAGGCCATGGGACATTTATGTACACTCAGTATTTGGTATTGTAGTGTACATGAGTGAAGATCATTAGGTTGGTGAAAGATTGAAATTATGTCTTTTTACAAATCAAGACAATAAATTGTGGAAAACATGAGTTTTGTATATTTTATATTTGTGAGTTAAATGGACTGTACAGCAGTCCCTCAAAGAAAGGAGAAAATAGAATGAGATTCAGATATTGACAAATAGGTGTGAGGCTGAATACTCAGGTAGAAACATTAAGGTGACTCGCCTGCAAGCATACGGGCATCTCAAAATAAAGATGCTGTGGAGCGATAGCACTCCTCTACATGATTCATTGAGCTCCACACAAATGTGTGACTTCATTGTCCCCTCTAATGTCCATTCACACAGAGATTTAGAAATTTACCCTGGATAGTCAGTAGCATCTTATTAATGCTGCCCATTAGTAAGGTTGACGTTAATGCGGCAAGTGACCAGTTCCAGGAGGAAGCTTCATTAGCATAATTGCTGTCTCTATGCTTCTCATTATTGACACAAACACACTTCCTCTGTCTCTTCCTCTCTTTCTTCATCCACTTCCTCCCATTGATGTCCTGCTCAAATAGTGCATAACTAAATGTTTTAACCTTGCTACTTGAAGGATTCATAAATATTTTTAAATAGGTGTTTCTTCAACTCCAGGCAGTTTCATGTCCTATGGCCGACTCGTTTGTCTTGTTAAGGCTAATTTCAATTAAAGTGTCATATAAATTTACAATTAAATAATAATTAAATAAAATTTTAAACCCTTTTCCCCCCCAAAAGTTTGCCAGAAATATGACAGTGTCAGTTAATAACATGCTGGAGATAATACGTATTTCCAGTCAAGCTGTAATTTTGTTATTTCATGCAAAACGTTTGGGGAAATTATGTACAGTAATTGTGTGTATTTAGGATACATAAAATGCTAGTATGAAGTCAGTAATTTTATTCAAAAAAAAAAGTTCAAAATGTCATTTCCATAATTGTTTTCCCTTGACACAACACTATCAAACACAATACATAATTTGAGATATGCTGGAAATCTTGATGTGTTTCAACAAAATTGACAGAATTCTTCTGTAATGTATGTAAGAGAGAGAGAGAGATTATTTTCTAAAAGTCCACATAACTAAAAGTGCCCTCAGTTGAAGCAATATGTCTTTCATTCAACTGAGCTTTTGTCAGGTTCTGATTATCAAAAAACAAAGCTGTTGGATGGCTCATGTGGTGGGAAATATTGATAGATTGTAGAATTTCTTGTGTTTGAGACTCGGATAGGCATGCGTCATTTCAACACGTGACATCCATGCTGTATTGTATTCCTTGCTATTTTGTGCATATGCGTATGTGTGAATGTGTATGTGTGTGTGCACACTGAGTCACAGTCATGTGCGGATGAGCTGGATGAGATAGAGCTCACGACATGGCAGCAGGTTCTAGTTAGATTACACACTGTAATTGGCTCATCTCCCACATTTATGTAACCAGTACACTGCAAATGACTCTAGGTGTTGGAACATTGCATAGAATACAAAGGTTTAATTAAAATTGACATTAGTTAGAGTGTGTATTGGCATATTTTATGTAATTAAGTGTTTAAAAATAAACAGACGAATGCGAAAAATCATTTCCCTGATCAGAAACTGGATTTGCAATGCAGTAAACTTCTGTTATGTTTCATAATCCTGGTTGATACTGTCTATTACACTCTTAAAAATTAAGGTTCCAAAAGGGGGTTTTCACAGCAATGCCATAGAAGAAACATTTGGGTTCCCCAATAATCCTTTCAGAGAACAGTTCTTAAAAGAACCCTTCTTTTCTTAGTGTGAAGAACATTTTAGTGATCTAAAGAACCTTTTTCCACTATGAAAAAACTTGTGGAATGGAAAGGTTCCATGGATGTAAAAGGCAGACATGGACAGGTTTGAAAATGAGAGAGAGCTGACAAAAAGTCAAAGCAACAAGTGAAGATGTGTGAATTTGAGAAGATGTTTTGCTGCTGCATCTTCCTTTTCCTCCCCTACTCCACGTCCACACCAAGACCTCCATTACCCATCCGTCCTCTCCAGAGACACTTTTCCACACCATCTATCATTTCAGACAAATCTGTAGCCTGTGGACAACTTTCTAAAGTCTTTGTTTTAAGAGAAACTTCGTCTGCAGCTGTTTTCCTGTTGCATCTCAAAGGCTAGCCAGCGTCAGTCAGAGCGTGAGAGGAGAAAAGAGCAGAGGAGTGAGGTAAACAACTTTATCACTGGAAATCCGATTGGAGAGCTAGTGTGAGTGGTTGCTTCTTATCTAGCTGCCTCCCAGCAGTGAGATCTTTTAAACAAGTGAAGGAAGACTCTGGCTTTCGATTAGAGCCTCACCAGGACTTGAATTTCATACAGCTCTGCAGTTTTTGTCAGATATCTCTTATCCAAAGTGAGAGGAATGTAAAAAGTGGGTGAGTGGTTGAGGAACAGGGGGGAGAGAAGAAACGGATGCATAGGGAGCAGAGAAGAGGTGACGGGGCCAGAAATGGAGGCTTCCTTAATCAAACTCCAGATCCCAGAGTGAGAACTCAACACCAGCATCTAATCCTCTGACTCCACAGGCCTCCAAGTCTTGAAGTCACACTTCATGCACTTATACAAGAATGAAACAAGGGAGAGAGAATGAAACCAACTCCAAAATCTGAGGTAGACTTTGATGACTTCTTGTTTCCCATGATTCTGTTCTCCTGCAGGAAAGGAAGCCACTGTGGCTGCTCAGTGAGATTAGGCCAGATTTACAGATTCTCACAGTCATTGTTTGGCATCTCTATGCAAGTTGTTCGCTTTTTGAAATCACAACCCCTCCCCAAACACACGGGCAGCTTAGCATTCTTTATTTAGCCGATTTTGGTAGCCATTTATGCAAACAAAAAGACAAATCTTCCGCTTTGATCGCCGAGCCATGACTTTGCTCTTCAGGGATGCAGATTGAGCTGCGTTGTGTGTGTTTAGTGAGGGGGGTTGGGTACAGTCTTATTTTAGTATTATTTATATTCTGTTATATTATTTATTAATATTTTTTATTTGATTGTATTCTTTTTCATTTCAATTTTAGGAATTTTGTTATCTGCAATTGTCATTTTTATTAGTTATTTTTATAATATTTCTATATATTTATTGTTATTTTAGTGTTAGGTTTAGTAATTTTAGTGCTTTAGCTTAAACTTATTAATTTAATTTAGCTGCCTATGTAACATTTGAAGTTTTTTGAGTTTAAGTGTTTAATCAAATATATCTATTATTTTATTTTAATTCATTTCAGCTTTGTTTCAGTTATCGAATTAGTTAACAATAACAACAATGGTTGGGTACATGTGTTTGTTTGGGTACATGGGCAAACCCCCCCATTAGACGGTCAGACGAGGCAACCCCAAACCTAATTTGTGGCGCAGCTGTAGGTACCTTTCATCTCTACCAAATGCGGGCGGTTCTGCTTTCTCTTCATCTTCTAGTGTTTGAAAACATTGGCATTCATGTGCCCATGTGTGCGTCTGCTTTTTGTAGACAAGCCCAGCGGGTCTGACAGGGTCCCATCCAGCTCTGTGTGCCACTTCTTCACAGAATCACTTGAGTGGAAAATCTAGACGTAGAGGGGAGCATTTCACCTGAATGGGACATGGGAATGTTGGCAGTGGAGCTCTGCGATTTCTCTGTGGGGATTCCGGGGGCCGGATGAATGGCTGGAAGTTTTTCAGGATTTGCCACTACGCTCAACCAGACCAGCATACGCTGACTTGTTCCAGCGCTGCACTTCTCCATTCAGAAGAAAGAGTGTAGCCTCAACAGGGGTTAACGGCAAATACAAGCACATTCAGCCTTGAGGAAATTAGCTTTTTTAAGAGAACATAAGCCCTCCTTTGGTTTCTGAGGACTTTAGGTCATTATCTTTATCTATAATTGCTTTCGTTAAAATGGAATGATCTATTGGCACAAATCCTGCACTTTACGTGTTTTCCATCATTTTTATTCTTGTAGTGCGCTATGCATGAGTGACGGAAGGATCCACTTTGTTTGTTCTCATCCCGTTGGAGCATCATAAATCTAGCCAGACATATGATACACTAATGAATAATGAAGAGCAAATCTCTTTCTCGCTCTCTTTTTGATTCTCTCTCTCTCTTCTGTTGTTGTCTATAGCGACGCAAGGCCTGAAATGCACATTTCAACAAAGAACAGCAATTATGCTCCTCATTTGCATGACTTAACATGCATTTGCATGTGCTTGCACAGAAGGCTTTGTGTACAGCCTGTGTTTAACACGGCAGAACGTGGAGCCGTTAACAAGCTTCATCCTGAGACCGAGCCTAATGGACAACAGCCCTGCTGGAAGTTTAATGAATCTTTGCTCACAAACATAGAGAGAGGTGGACAGACAGATGGAGTGACAGACAGAGACATTAGCTTGAAGACTTACATCCTCTACACATTAATGTGAATGCAACAGCTAGAAGCTTCATTTTACATGTGGTTGCCAAAAACTATATTAGTTATCTGCTGATTTTGGAGATTTTTTTAAATCGTCGGTGTCAGTTGATAATGATTTTTTTATTCAACAACTAGAACAAATATTCAACAAATAGGAAAAAAAAATGCATGTATTTTGATTATACATTTGTCATAATCTAAAACTCATCTTTAAAAACACTAATAATTAAATAATACTGTTATATGTAACCTATAGCAAATCTCAAAATTAATATTCATTTTTCATACTGTTTCCATACAAAAATGTTTACAATTTTAGTGTCCACCATTTATTGGCTATTGGCCATGAAAATGAAATTAATTATCAGGTTATTGATATCATCCAGAATTTTAATACTGGGGCATTTAGAAATGTGTCAGTAGCTGAGCATTAATGTCTTACATAATCCATGGAATGTTCAGGGAGTTCCTTGTTGTCCATTAAGTTCAAACCTGAGAAGATCCAGTATCCATTCTGTTTCAAATATCCCCTTTCTTCTTCAGGCTTCATGATATCAGCGTGATGAAACCACACACACACTGCACAGAAACTCTGATTGTAGCTTTTTATTTTTTTTTTAAAGAAATTTCCTATCATAAATCATAAATATGATATGAGCCCTCGCATACATTTTTCAGGGCTTTATTTTTTAATGCTGAACAAAAGTTCTCAGATATTCATAATTTAAGTGACAGTTTCCATGTTTTAGATTGGTTTATTTCCACAGAACTTATGAAATGTGGATCCGAGACGTTTGCTTGATGATGAAAACCACATTGAAAATAGTCTTTATTCAGGGACCAGTTATTGTTAATGTGAGGACTGGTGAATTATTGAGAGTGTGTCCTGAGGGTGCAATGTGAAAAATGGGAAGTACTATACACTAACTTCTTGAGTCTACACTCTCTCTGTCTCCATTTCTCATATGTCTTTCTTTGAGGTGGTTTATAGGGCTCAAAAACAGCTGTATTATTACATGCGGTTTGGAATATTAAGCTCAACAAGAATGTATCTGTTTTTTCTTTTAACTGTTCCTCTGCTCACTTTATCTTTGCCATTCATTGTTTAAGTTCTCCACATGAACTGAGTCTTCCCTTCCATCACACCTGTCTTACATTACAAAAGAAATGAAGCTCCCTGAAGAACGGATTGATTTATTTGTCTGAATAAGCTGCAGGTACTGACTGCCGTACCCACAGGAGAATTTTAAGAGCATCCGATGAGACTGTTTCACAAGCGCATGGAGCTTACTGCGTGACAATTCTTAGTGTGGAACTTTTTGATGAGATACACTGTAAATATATTTCCCAGAGGAACTGTTTATTGCTCAGATGTTGCTCTTTCAGAGCTCATGAGATCTTTTCAGTTCTGTTTTGTTCTGTTTGTAAAACAATGTTTCCTCAAATTAGTAAAGTCAAATTTATTTATATATTACTTTTCACAGTATACATAGTTTCAGCTTTACAAAAAATCATGATGTTAGTGTTTATAATTTCTTAATGTCTTAACATCCTATAGTGTTTAGCAGATTAGAGTTGGGTGATAATGTAGTTTAAATTTTGCAATGATTCAAGCAATTAAGCAGTTGAGATATGCTATATAGTATATACTGTATATATCGCCATACATGAGTATACTGTATGTATGTGGATAAAGTTGGACATACTTATATATCCAACTATATATATATAGAGCTGGGCGATAAAACTGCATATGAGGTGAGATTTACTATATAACATATATTGCTTTACATGAGTCTAGTGCTTGTTTGTGAATAAAGTTGAATATTAATTAAATATGAATTAAAAAGTAAGCAGGTGAGAAGTTTGTTCATGTATGTTTCATTTCAACTTGGTCTCAGATGATATCTGAAATATTAAAGGGGAAAATGTGACAGTTATTGACACAGTAGAATTCTAGAGCTATAAAATTATATAGTTTTCTATAATATGGATCATTTGACTCTGAAAGAATTTAATGAGAAACATTTGAGGGTAACACTTTACAATAAGGTTCATTTTCATTAACTAACATTAACAAAGATTAATAAATAAATACTGTAATAAATGTATTGTTCATTGTTTGTTCATGTTAGTTAATACATTAACTAACATTAAGAAAGATAAATAAATACTGTAATAAATGTATTGTTCATTGTTTGTTCATGTTAGTTAATACATTAACTATCATTAACTAATGGAACCTTATTGTAAAGTGTTACCTATTTGAGTTTATATTGAGATCTCAGACTTACGATTGCAAACTTTTGGTGTCTGGGCAAATGTGAACACAGTTTGAGACATTATTGATCTTTTCTCAAAGTCTGGATGAGATCTGTGAGATTGCTAGAGTCTTTTTTGTTCTTTTGAAAAAATATCAAAAAAATGGAAGTCTCTAGTTTTATCTCATCACTGTATAGGAGAAGCAATTGAGATGTTAACGAGATCTTATTGGTCAGTTTTCTTTTGTCAGAGGAAGCATATAGAGAGAATCTGACTTTCTTTGAGAACATATGGAAAGAGATGTGTCTTGCTAAACCCCAACAGTGACAGGGCAGAGTCAGCCTTTGTACTGAACAGATTGACTCATATAATATGACTTTTCCCACATGGTCACCACTGAACACAGTTTGGTCCATCCTAATGAAGGAGCAGAAACAGCAAATTGAGCACAAGGCTTGCAGGTCATAGTTTGTAAAGTGACTTCTAGATGTATTGAGCGAGAGAGAGACAGAGCAGATCTCAATGGTGGAAGGGTGCCTGCAGTTCTCCTAACATCAATTTGAAAATGTTTCCCATGGTCCCCTCTCCAGTAAAGCCTGTCAGACTCCACTGAGGTAATTGAGTTTCTGCAGAGGCGAAATGAAACTGAAGTTTCAGCAGCAGCATCAAAGGGAAAGGCACTGCTTGTGGTTTGTCTACTCCTCACAGCCCAAGCGATCGATTTAATTCCTTGTAGTAAAGGGGGGAGTGGAAATATGGATCCAGGATCAGGTATCTCATAGATCCAGCAGAGTTCTGCAGAGCACCTCTATGCCATGTGAGAAAAAATACCTTGATGTGTGAGATGATGAATGTGAGCAACCTGAAACTAAAAGTACCTCTTGTCAGAGGGCACAGGCCTTTGATCACATATTGATGGTATGTTGTGGTAAACAGACGCCCTTGCTGTATCGCTTTAACCCAGTGGTTTTCAAAGTGTGGGGCGCACCCCCTAAAGCAGTGGCACTGTTCTTTTATTTATTTTAGTATGTTGTAAATATATCATTGCATACCAGTTTTTTTATAATTAAATATTTTTGTGTACTTTGTCGACATAAAGTAATTGAACAATACAAAATAATTGAACAATGTAAGCCTACTGCCATAAAGCATAACAAAACAGTGAATGCTGAAAACAGTTGTGCTGCTTAATCATTTTTGAGCAAGCTTTTATGCTTTTTCATGATTTTCTGATTAATAGAAATTAGGGATGCACCGATACCACTTTTTCCAGTACTCGCCCGATACCGATACTTTTATTTTTGGTACATGCCGGTACCGAGTACCGATACCAATATTTTCATTGCATTTGTAAAGTTTTAAAATATTGGGTACAGAAACCAAAAGAGTATGTATAATGTTAGTTGGTTAACTTCATTTATCAAATATACAGTCAAACCAACATTTATTCAGATACCTTCAACATTTCTCACATTATCACAGTTTATTCGTTATAGTTTAGAAAATGGTAATAAAATATGACAAGAACTCAGAGTTAAACTGTGTCAGAACAAATTCAGCTTGATAATGTCAGATAACTTTGATAGAAAGGTATGTAATGGATTACAATAAACCAAAAATTATTCATACAGCTGTCAATATTTACACAACTATCAATTCTTTGTCGGGTGACCCTTATCCTTAATGACAGCATATAGTCTCCTGGGCATGCTGTCAAACAGGTTCATGCAAACCTGAACTTTATTTTACTGGTAGTCCACTGTATGAAGAATTTTTGGGTATAATATATCACAGTTTAGTTTATTTTGATCCTCACTTTTGTGGTATCGGCGTTTGGTATCGGATACCAGTATCAGTATCGGTGCATCCCTAATAGAAATTCAAAAGAACTGCATATTCTTTTTTTCACTGTTTTTTTTATACGTTGTCAGTAGGCTTACATTGTCATGTGACACTGAAGACTGGAGTAAAGGTTGCTGGCTCAGCATTGTCATCACATGACTAAAATTACTTTTTAAATGATATTAAAATGGAAATCAGTTCTTTTAAATTCTAATTATTTTACATTTTTGATCAAATACATTCATCCTTGGTATGCATGAGATTTTTTTTTTGATGAGGTGGGTGCAAATGTTTTTCTTCTTTAAAAGTATCACTAAGGCATCATCAATAACAATTAAGTTATAGTTAAGTTACCAGTACTTTAACCTATACAGTGAAAAGCCATTTGAAAAGACACGTGTCACATAAGGACATGTCAGACAAGGTTGGATAGTGCAGACTTGATTGAGCTGAACAGTTAATGCAACAAATACAAAGTTAACTTGCTTCTCCACCTCCTCTCAGGGCCTCTTCACCCTCTACTCTTTTTGGTTTCAGTCTGCCTAGATGTGGTATGGAGCATGTGTGAGGGGACATAGAGAGGAGTTCTCTCGCCCTTTAATGACTCCGGGTCTGAGTTGAAGCAGATCAGAGGTAATGAGACATACGGCTCCACTCCATCCAGGAGAGTGAAAGAGAGCATGTGCCACACTGGCAGGCTTCCTTTGAGAGGTGTGTGCTGGTGCTGATCACGATCAATATCTCACCTTAGGACTCAGCAGCCGCAACCCTTGCACACACATGCAGAGCCTCTAATTGAGTTTCTGTGTTGTGCTGACTGGGCTTTGATTCGCCCACGAGTGGTCAGAGAGAGGTGCTTGCCTTCCATGTTTCTAAGCCTTTTACTATCTCTCTCTGTCTCTGTGGTCAGACAGCATCTTAATCCCAGCATCCCAGATGACTTACTGACACACTCTAATCATCTACAGAACAAGATTATGAAATTAGACATCACTTTGACCCTCTGTTGGAAAACCAGGTCATTCCAGCTTAAGGTGGTATAGCTGTGTAACTGGCCAAGCTGGTATGACATGGTTTAGTTGGCTGACTAACAAAGGGCTGAGCACCAGCAACAAACCTGTTAACATGTTTTAAAAACCCATATTATACAGTAAAATAGTATTTTCTATTTCTTTCAGTCAGAGCTCTTGAATAAGATTGCCTACCAGCTCAATCAGGACTCAGCTAGCTTGTAGCATAATTGGTCAACCACTTAAACTGGGTCACTAAACAGACACTATGTGAGGTACATTTTGTCAACATTTTGTTGATTTCATGTTGACTTTAAGATGGTTTTAGCTGGATTATCCAAAAGGGCACTTAAAAAATTAGTTCATTGGAGAACCTTTAAAGTACCTAGAGACAAATATGCTGATATGAATTTAACACCAAGTTTTTTTTAATCTCCAATGAGCCATTTAACCAATTGAAGAACCCTGATGCAGAGAAAATTCCAGAAGATAGTTCTTTGCCAACCCATTTCTTTAGTTTTAAGAGTATGGGTCTGATTTCAGCCCAGTTTCCACAGAAAGGAGGAACAGTTGGTGACCAGTTTAGAGCAGCGCATGTGTGTTTGTGTATGTTTTTGTGGTTTAGGTCAGTGCTGTGCTGTCCTGCGTGGCGGGTCCTGCTGTATTTCACTGTGGAGTGAGGATGTGTGTCCACCAACAGCCTTGGGGCTTTCAATCAGATCTCAGCCGTTGAAATGAAAAGGAAATAAACAGCAAGGGGAAAAAAGGGAGTGAGAGAGAAAACACATCACTAAGATGGAGGATCTATCTCTTAGTCGTGTTGCATTTATCTGAGTGGTTTCTCTCCTCTGTGTAACAGCTCCACTGCTCTCTCTCTCCTTTTTTTGAATGTCTGTTTTCATTTCCCCCCCCCGGTGCAGTATTGCTTGTATTTTAGATGACAGTGTATGAAATATACAACATGCCCAAGCTTTGATATAACACAGAAGAGTATAGAGCAGTTGCTTTTGTCAGTGAGAGACAAGGACAGTGTGTGTGTGTGTGTGTGTGTGTATGTAAGAACATCCCACACAGATGTCGGTTTGAAATCAACAGAACAGAGGAAACATAATTATATGTGTTTAGTTCCTCCCCTCATCTCTCTCTCTGCATGCTCTCATCAGCAGTGAAAAATGGGCTTAATTAACCTGTAGGAAACTTTGTGAATGTGTATGATGCGTGGAAGCGTGTGTGTGAATTGTGTTTCTTTTTCAACAACTGTGTCTAAATGAGAGCGGAGGAGAGAAGCAGCATGTTAAAACTGTCCTTGTGGTGGATTTCTCTGTGTAAAACATATTTCAGAGAGATGTAATAATGACTATATTATTACTAGGAGTGGAACGGTTCGTGGAAAAAAATCGAACCGTACAGTTCTCCACACACGG
>NW_015553403.1:545687-546055 GCF_001515605.1 Sinocyclocheilus anshuiensis
TCTGTTGCTTGTAGTTAGATAGATTATTCTTATTTTCTTTATTTTTATTTGACAGTATAGTTTTTGCCTAAACATAGCTATTACTGAATCATACCGAAACCGTGACTCTAAAACCGTGATACAAACCGAACCGTGCGCAAGTTGAACCATTCCACCCCTAATTATTACTAGTATTACTAGATGCTTTTGACATTATAAATCAGACAGCCTGATATAACCATCCATATATGTGCACCCAAGATTTCAGTTTTGCTTTTAATTGCTTTTAATCAGAAGAATGAATAGATTAAAATAACTAATTGTGGTTAATCTCATGTTTATCTTCAGTCTTTATATATATATATATATATATATATATATATATATAT
>NW_015553403.1:546065-548110 GCF_001515605.1 Sinocyclocheilus anshuiensis
AAAGTTACACTACCAAAAGTTTGGTGTCAGCCATCACAGGAATCAATTATAAATTAATTTTAAAATGTATTGAAAGTGAAAAGAGTTATTTTTTATTGTAATAACATTTCCCTGTCTTTTTGAGGAAATAAATTCAGCCTTGGTGAAAAAAGGAGATTTCAAAAACATAAAAATAAATCTTACCAACCCCCAAATTTTCAACAGTAGCGTAAAATGAACTAAATTATGCTTTCCTATCAATGAAGGGGATTTATAAACCAACAATAATTTATTAAAACAATGGCATCAATTATAATTGAATTAAGTAAACATTGATTTAAGAACAGTGTCAGGGTGAAATTGTGTGTGTGTGTGTAATATGGTATGACTATAAGTGGGCCACAATGCAAGATCATTAATTAGGATGCACTGTGCTTTCGTGCTCTGGCTGGGTCAGAACAGCCCCCACAGTCTACAAAGACACACACACAGTACTTCAATAATGAGGCCCTGTCTGTGTCAAACACTGCCCTCTGTCACTGCCTACAGATTAGTATGCACACTTACACACCTACACTAACAGTCATGCTCTCTCTCCCTTTGTGTGAGTTTGGGTGTTTGGTTCCATCAAGCTAAAGTCCTTTCTCCTTGCTCAGTGTGAGATGTTGTTTTACTCCTGGCTCGTTTGGGGCATTTGTTTCAGAACCTAATGCGTTTTTCTCATTCATTCAGTGCATTTAGGCATATATAAAGTTGGCGTGCTTGGATCCGCACCAAAACAATCAATACGAGATCACCTGAATGAGGTGGTCTTTCCCTGATTGAAAACAAACGCTGGAGCAGATCAGTGGGGATACTGTGTGTATGCTGATGTTTCGTGTAGATAACTACAACTGAAACCCAAAATAGTGTTAAAAATCTGTTTCTGTTCACATATCTCTCACTCTTTGAGACGTCTCACCCAAAGGAATTTCAATGTGCAGTTCATGAGTGAGGGTGACAGAGAGAGAAAGACAAAGGCCCTGATTTGAAAACTTAATTACATCCCTGGATAAGAATGTCATCAGAACAACAATGAGATATACATCGTTGAGTGTTTAATTGAGCATGAAAAGAGCTCTCCTTTTAGACCGCAACGCAAAAACTGCTTCTGCCTGCCCAGCAAGGACAAGGCAATTATGTGAGCTCACTGGCATGCTGTTTGCATGTCACAAAGACTTAACCCTGCAAAGCAGAGACTTGACTCAGGGGGACACCTGCACTGTCCCAGTCACCATGACAACTTGGCCTACACTGTCATTCACCAAGACACCTGCAAGTCTTTCCCTATGCTGTTTGTGTGTGTGTAATTCCAGATCATCTGTTCAGGTGGTCCTGTAGGGAGGTATCCAGCTGCAAGAGGGACTTCAGGGACACTGTATCAGGAAGGGCTCAGAGTGTGGAGAGACACACGGTTTCTGGCTTCTCAGAGTCTTTGGTTTGGTGCTGATGTAGTCCTTCTCAAACAGACCAACAATGGCACAATTTTCGAGATGGTGGAGTATTTTTAAATTGGTAGTTTACCAAAAAATGGAAGTTTTAAAGTCACCATGAAATCAAAATGGACATTTCTTTTATCAATTATTTTTAAGTGAATATTGCAGTGTGTAATATGAATGTATTATTTTTTAAATGGATTTTTTTAAATGTGCACAAGGACTGGGCAATAATTCCTCCGTTCCTGCAACCTGTCATTCACATGAGATCGCAATGATTCATGAATCAAGCCTGGGCAAGCATTTTTTCTTTGTTCAAGAAGAAGTTGTTTCAGTTGGACAGAAAAGAAAAAAAGACGAGTTCAATTTACATTTAATGTAGACTTTAAAGGGGTCATGAACTGAGAAATCAAAATTCTTTTCTTTTGACATAAAAGAGGTCATTGTACTATAAAAACATCCTGTAAGTTTCAGAACTCAAAACTTTCTCATTAGTCTAAAAACAGCTTATATTGCCTCCGCAGAAGAACATCTACGCCTGCTTCTACATCACTGCTTGTTTAGCCATTCTGATCCCAGCATTAGGAAAGA
>NW_015553403.1:548273-550461 GCF_001515605.1 Sinocyclocheilus anshuiensis
TATATATATATATATAAAATAAAAATGAATAAACAAATATAAATAACACAAAATAAAAAATAAACAATAAACAGAGTATATATGAAAAGGATATAAACATTTATTATTTATTTACATTAAAATTTACGTTAAACTTACATTAGTTTTTACATACAAATTTTACATTACATACAAAATTCAATAATTGTATTATAATAATATCTAATAAATAAACATTATTATCTAATAAATAAACAATCTTATTTGAAAATGTTATCTGTTTTTGATACTGCATTTTAGTGTGTTGTTACGGTTATATGTTCACATGGATGTATATATTATTTGCAGAAATCTTATCTACATTTAAACATTGTTAGTGCATGATCAGTGTAATTTATTCTCATCACATTTTCATCAACAGTATATTTTTGGTCTTTTGTCATAAATTTTGCACAGAATATTATTTCTGTGCAAGTTCATTAAGTATTAGCCTTTTACTAGAATATACAGTTCCTGTATATTGTAATCCTGTAATAAAACATTCTGTAAGGCATTACTATTCTGTTTCTTGCCATGTTGCTAAAGCCAAAGTCCCTTCCTTTGGATACATTTCTGCATGCATTTAGCATACATCTTGCTAGGTTCAGTCATGTAGACCACTGATAATTTATCTGTATTATCATCAAACATCAGTGAATCACAGTGGCAAGTGGACAGCCACAGAATTTGATTACACCAACAGCAGCTTTGACAGGCAGAACTCAAAACTTTCTCATTAGTCTAAAAACAGCTTATATTGCCTCCGCAGAAGAACATCTACGCCTGCTTCTACATCCCTGCTTGTTTAGCCATTCTGATCCCAGCATTAGGAAAGAGTGGATGAAGTTTAACAGCCTATTCTAAATTATGATGATTTTTGATGTACATTTTTTTATAACATTATAAGACCTCAGAGAACAGCACAAAATAATAAAAAAGGCAGTTAATGACCCCTTTAACTGCTGTGATCGGATCATTGAACAGTTAGTTGAATTCAAGACCTGGATCAATCAAATTCATGAATGAATCATTCAAATCCTTTGATCAGGTTTTGCAGACTGAATCTACAGATTCATAGGAGTCAAAACAACAGTTCATTCATGAATCATTTAATTCAGACATCACTGCTATTTTTCATTAATTCTAATTAATATTTAATACTTTAATTTCAGCCTGAAGATAATTTGATAATTTGATTTTTTTTCATCATGTTTTAACTTGACACCCACAGTCTTCATTGATTTTCAAATTATTAATGACTTTATTAATTTTGTTCTGAAGAAGAAATAAAGTCATACAGGGTTAGAACGACATGAGAGTGAGTAAATGATGATAGAGTTTTCATTTTGGGGAGAACTATCCCTTTAATTTGAAAGCAAATTAAGCTTTTTGCTCTTGCTTCTTCCAAATTCTTCTAAACCAAATTATCTGCGGTTTATTGTCCAAAGATTTGAGACTAAAAGCATATATATATATATATATATATATATATATCTTGCTAGGTTCAGTCATGTAGACCACTGATAATTTATCTGTATTATCATCAAACATCAGTGAATCACAGTGGCAAGTGGACAGCCACAGAATTTGATTACACCAACAGCAGCTTTGACAGGATGTGCATGTATTTGCATAGAGAATGTCATTTTTTGTTGACTTTAATATGTGCAGTGATGTGTGGGGGTTTGTTGGTTTGTGTTTTTGCTCTGCTTGTATTGATGTGGTTTTATCTATTTGACTGGCTTCTCAACGTGAGCTCCAGTCCATTCGTTTGCACGACACATCCTGCCTCCGTAGATGATCACAGCATAGAGACGTGGAAGCATAGAGGCGAGATACCCAAACCCCCGACCCTTGTATCTCTTTTGCTCTCATTGTGTCTTTCGTCTTTTCCTTGCATCTCCCTCAATCAGTCTCTCTTGACATACTCCAAAGCATGGCTATGAAAAACAGGAAGTGAGGGTAACGGTAGTATGTTCCCTCTCGACGAGGTGCTTAGATGTGAAGTTTTTCTTATTCTCACTCTTGTCTCGCTTTTGCGTGAAATGTCAAAAACAACACGATGCAAGTCTGGAAACAAACATACAACAGAGAAAAGAGAACACAAAAACACCCCAAAAAAGATATTTCTGTTCTGTTAAGTCCTTTCTTTCTCCGTCTGATCTTCTGA
>NW_015553403.1:550678-592127 GCF_001515605.1 Sinocyclocheilus anshuiensis
ATATATGTGTGTGTGTGTATGTGTGTGTGTGTGTGTATATATATATATATATATATTTATATATAAATGAAGCATAACTTAAATCTGTTAAATTATGAAAAAGCAAACTGTAAGCAATGCAATTTTCCTGTCATTTGTGTCATGCCCTTACGGTGAATCAGCATTGATTCATCGCTTCATATTTGCTCAAAGGCAGTGCATCATATTCTTCCCATCCTCCAGTGCCTTTGAGTTGCTCTTTTAGATGCAAACACACATGGTAACAAAAGAAAAGCTGCACATGTTTGATGCGGCTGACGACCATTAAAGTCTCTTTGAATGGAATCTAATTTTCCTCAGTCGGCATCAGCTTCTGTTACATCCTCTCGCCAAATTACCGTACACCAAATTAGGCCAAAAGCACAACACAAACACAGCACACACCGTTTCCGTCCCCCTTTTTTATCCGCTCTTCGTCTTGTTGTTGTTGTTTTTTAATGTAACAATCCGTGACATCTTCTGTATTGATATTCAAATTAGTGCAGAGCTTTGGGTGGACTTAGATGAAATTCACCAGCTATTTATACACGGAGCATATTATATCCAACACTTTGCTTCACCGCCATCCGGGTTTAGCGTGGATTAAAGCGAGGCGTAAACAAACGCACGAAGGCCTTTGCGCTTTCTCCTCAGATTTTTTTCTCATGTTATCTGAACTAGCAAACTGTGATGCCAAAAAGATCAAGCGATTGTTTCATTGTATTTTATGCACAGGATGAGATTGTTCTTTTGAAACAAAGAGCAAGATACCCAGTCATGAAATGGATAGTAAAATCCCGCTGTTTCATTACCAGACGGCCTTGTTATTTCTATCATAGCTAAAAGGCATTTTTACCCTTTCCTTTCTCTCTCATTCTCACAATCCGAGGGGTGTTTATCTATCTTCAGGATATGGTGATGCTGTGACAGCTGTTTTGGAGGAGTTGTGTAGAGATCCCTTTGTTGAAAGCCTCACCAGGGTTCCTCGGGCGTCCCTTGAACTGCCCTCTCCCCGCTGGAGGTTTGTTGACTGAGCCTGTGGCCCATTATTCTCTCAGGTGTGGGTGTTGGCCGTTGGGGTTTGATCCACATCTGTTCGGCCTTTAGGTCACTCCAGTGGTGGGCTGCACACAGAGCTCTCTGTGAGGTAGGAAGGGTCTCTTCTAAGGTCTGTGTGTCCATGTGGAGAACACAGATCTTTAGAGATGCATGAAGATGTGGGGTCCCTAAAGTACACAAACAGTACCGGACAGAGTCAACGTGTCTGTCTGCCCTCTCACTCCACAGGAAGTCACCAACTTTGCATCATCTTCCATAATTTCACCAAAAACGCTCAATACCTTGCCCCATTTTGAGACAATGTCCATAGATATGATTCAGAACTGCCTGGTGAAAAAAGCTTCCTTTCACAAATGAAATTTTAACTTAACATTTATTATTTTACATATATGTATATTCTTTTCCTTGCATCTCCCTCAATCAGTCTCTCTTGACATACTCCAAAGCATGGCTATGAAAAACAGGAAGTGAGGGTAACGGTAGTATGTTCCCTCTCGACGAGGTGCTTAGATGTGAAGTTTTTCTTATTCTCACTCTTGTCTCGCTTTTGCGTGAAATGTCAAAAACAACACGATGCAAGTCTGGAAACAAACATACAACAGAGAAAAGAGAACACAAAAACACCCCAAAAAATATATTTCTGTTCTGTTAAGTCCTTTCTTTCTCCGTCTGATCTTCTGAGGCCGCCTGAGGGAGCAGATTGTGTCTCTGACAGCAAACTTCCTCAGGACCTACAGGGGAAGTCAGAGATGACGTGTTCTACAGAAATGTCATTTCTCTCTTGTAGCTGAGCGTCCTCAGGCTGAATGACAGTCTGAAGCCGAGAGGCGGCACTGAACTCAGGGTGGCTGAAGGCTTTCTCTTTCTCTATCCGTCCTGCTCTTTTGGCTGGTATTGAGATTAGATTACGTGCTTTCAGGGGCTATAGATGCAATACTGCAGCTCGGTAGATGTGTTTGGGATTTTTTGCTGAGATTACAGAGATTATGAAAAGCATTATGAACATCCTCCAAAAAGAAGACAATGAAAGGGATAAAACAAGCAGAGTATCATGAGAGGGAAGATGACAGGCCTTGAATTTCTCTTATTAGGGCCTATTGTTGGATGAATTAGTTGCTCATGTTTTTGCTCATCTCAGTTGATTGAACTGTACTTTTGGTTTTTATGCCTGTTTTTCACCTGTTTTAAAAAAATGTACAAGAAGATCTTTAATCGCATAATAATAATAATAGCAATAATAAAATTATTATTTTTTTTTTTATCATTGCTATTTGTTGCTAAGGTGTTGCTATGCTATGATTTCCAGCCCAAGTTCTTAATTAGTCTCAGTTCCCTTTGAGACCACAGTAGTTTCTGATTCCTCCCATAATAAAGTAATTTCTCATTTAAAATAATTATTAATGTATCTTACTTACAATAATTAATTAATTAATTAAACTTACAGAAGTGAAAAGGTTTTTTGAAAATCTCATAAATAACTGAATGAACTTTTTCAAGATGACCCATAGGAAAAAATGTATTGCTCAGTGTTGCTTTTCCTAAGCTCAGGAGACTTAGATGAGATTCTCATATATCTCTCATTTTAGTATCAACAGCATTTCAGATGTTTCTCCTAAAATTCCTTAGGAGAAATGGAAGTAGACACAAATGAGACATGAGAAATATTTGAGAAAAAAAGAGTCAAAACAGAGAATATGGTGGAAGAAACATAGAATATCTCTTTATTGTCTTGCTGCAATCTCTATCAAGACTCCATTAGGAATATTTTATTGCTCAGTGGTTGCTCTTTCTAACCTCAGGAGACTTAGTTGTGATTCTCATGTATTTCTCATTTTAGTCTCAACAGTGTCTCAGATGTTTCTCCTAAAAATCCTTAGGAGAAATAAAAGTAGACACTACTGAGACATGAGAAAGTTCTGAAAAAAATGAATCCAAAATGAAAATGGGGGAGAAACGTGTGAGAAACATGGGAGATCTCTTTATTGTCTTTCTGTAATCTCTTGCAAGACTCCATTATAAAAATGTTTTACTATTTAGAGGTTGCATTTTTGATTGCAATGGGGGTTTTCACCTTTAATGGTCAGGATAGTAGGAGTAGAGACAGGAAACAATTGGACAGGAGAGAATTGAACAGAAGCAGGAAAGTACATTTAGCTGGGATTCGAACCCATGTTGTCTGAGGTGCAGTTGTGTCTTTACATTGATGTGCTGCCCACAAGGCTATGGCTTTGTCTTAAGATGTCTTCAGTTTTATTTTAGGAGAAACGTTAAACTTTTACTAATATTGTAAATACTAAAACTATAATTTAAATGGCATTAAACATTTCAGAATATCAAGGGTTATAGTTTAAATGTTTAAATTTATCTTCAATGTCCAGCATTGTATATAGGCTACACCACATGTTCCAAACACACTAGAAAGGACTTACAAGTGCAAGATGTTAAGTATAAGAGCAATACCTTTTTTAACAAATGTAACACTATACCAGTGTACCAGTGTTTTTTTTTTTTAGCATTAACATTTTGTCTTGTACAGCCCATTTTTGCATGTATGTAAATATAGGTTATGGTTTCCTCTGTTAAATCATTGTGCGAAATCTCTTTAACATTTCAAATATTTATCCTAGACAGAAATAAGGTTACTTTAAGATTGAATGGAAACTTTTGCTTGAGTCTCCTTCTTCTCAAACTTGTCTCTTGAGACAAAAATTCTAACACTGTCACAATGGTCTCCTTTAAAGCTTGAGAAGAGATCTCAACAACACCACACACTGTGCTCAGATTTTTCTCCTAATCTAAAGACTCTGGTGGTCTCATATATGTCTCCTTCAAAGTTTCAAACAAGATCTCAACAACATCACACACTGTGCTCAGATTTATCCCTTTAGCTAGAGACGATGGAGCTCTCACATGTGTCTTCTCAAATTTATAGAAGAGATCTCAACAATATCACACACTGTGCTCAGATTTTTCTCCTACACTAAAGACTTGGGAGCTTCTCACATTTGTCTCCTCTAAAGTTTAGAAGAGATCTCAACAACATCACACACTGTGCTCAGATTTTTCTCCTATACTAAAGACTCAGGAGCTCTCACAGTTGTCTCCTATAAATTTCAGAAGTGATCTCAATAACTTTACAAAGTGTGCACCAAGTCAAATGCCTCAAATGAAAAATGAGCTCAAACATGTCTACCATATAATATGTATTAATAATCAAATTAGTCAATTAATAATCAAGACTGAGTCATAAGCCATGTATGTGCCTTTCAGCAAAGAAAGCTCCAGGGTTACATTTTCTATAGATCAGTTTTGATTAAGGCATCCGGTACATTACTATTTCCAACAACAAATTATGTGCCCAAGTACATAAACATTGTCTTATAAAAAGTAACATTATCCTTATTTCTGCATAATTTCTCTCTCATTATAGCCTTTAACTCTGAATTTATGATTTTCCCCCTTTTATTTAGTGCCTTTCAAGTACTTGACTTGGTGCACACTTTGTAAAGTTGTTGAGATCTCTTCTAAAGCATTACAGGAAACAAATATGAGACCCCCAGATTATTTAGCTAAAGAGAAAAATCTAATCACAGTGTGTGATGTTGTTGAGATCTCTAATCTAAACTTTGGAGGAGACAAATATTAGAGATCCAGAGTCTCTAGCTAAAGAGAAATATCTGAGCACAGTGTGATTTTGATGAGATATCTTCTAAAGCTTTAAAGGAGACAAATGTGAGAGATCCAATGTCTGTAGCTAAGGAGAAAAATCTGAGCACAGTGTGTGATGCTGTTGAGATCTATTCTAAAGCTTTAAATGAGACAAATGTGAGAGTGTTAGAGTTTTTGTATCAGGAGACAAGTTTGAGAAGCAGGAGACTCAAGCTAAAATCTCCATTCGATCTTAAAGTAACCTAATTTCTGTCTAGGAGAAATATTTGAGATGTTAAAGAGATCTCACTTTTGATTTTTCTTTCCTATGGGGACTTACATTATTTCATGTATTGTAATGCATAAAATGCATAAAAAAATCTACATTTTCCTTTAGTTTGATACTTTTACCTGATAAATACCTGAATTAACTAGGTAGACCTACATTATATTCTGTTTTGTAATGCATAAAATGCATAACAAAAAAACATACATTTTGTGAATCTTTTTAATTTTATATTTTTTCCTGATAAATAACTGAATTAACTTTTTATAAGTAGACTTGCATTGTAATTTACGTATTGTAATGCATAAAATGCACAATAAAAATGCTAACTTCTACAATATCCCAAAATAAACAAGTGAAAGAAGTGCTTTTGGTATGTGATAAATTAAAATCATATTTGTCTGTTTCTCTCTCTGTAGGTGATGAATGGTACCTGTGCTGGCTGACTCTGACCCTCCCCAACCTGTCAGATGTGCAGTGGGCCATGTTCCCCTACCCCTACTTGGCAGCTGTAGGCCCTGACACTGGTGCTGGCTCTGTGGTCTACAAGCTCGTGGCCCGAAGTGGAGATGGCTCCGTGGGAACAGCTCACTTCCTTTTAGTTGGTGGTGGGTTTGATGGGCGGACTCTTTGATAATCGGAAAACTGTCAATACAATCATTCTGCTAGTTAAAACGCTGGCCCACTTTAGATGGAAAGGGAATTAGACTGATGTCTCACACGCAGACATGCATTAAATGGTCAATAATTTTAACCCCTTGAAACTGAAATAGTTTAGATGGAATATTTAGCTCAGGTTTGAGAGAAATTCAAAGACTGACAGGAAATATCAGTTTTTTTTTTAGCAGTTTGCCATGAAATCATAATTGACACCACATGCTTTTATTTTGAAACAATGGCAATGACGTGTCTTTTTTATCAGCCAGTTGGTTAACACTGTAATATAAATGGCATAAAATGCTAAGTCACTAATGTAATCCATGCCTTTTCCATAGTTATTCACTAGTGTTTAAGTGATTTCATTTAGTGCACGGAGCGCAACAAAGGTTAAATGAATCTGAGGCATGATTAGAATTCTGTCTAATTAGTCAGAAGCAATCAGACTAAACAATATTTAAACATACAATTCTGATCTGCCCGTATATGTGTTAGTGTATGTGTGCTTTGGGACAGGTGTGCCGTACTAGTTTTATTGTACCTCCAGGACATCTTCAGAAACATCATAACCTCTCATAATGGTTAGTCATTCATCATCTGATATGTTGTGACATTACAAAATTACTTCTCTGGTCCATAAGGATTTAGACTGCTATAAATATTCTGTCTCCGGTGATATTACACTCAGATGTTTATAAACTCTGTGTTTTGGTGCTGTTGCCTATAGCGCTCTTCCTCCAAGTATTTGATCTGTCTTTTAGGTGAATGTCATTCATTGTCAGTTAGACTAGGTTTGCACTTACAGAATGGATGACTAGTCTTTGTAGGACAAAAGTGTTAATGTTTTAGATAAGCATAGATTTTAGACCTTGATTTTGCAGAAATATGACAGAAATTATAAAAAGGACAGTTCTGGTACAGCACTTTGGTCAACTAAGGTTGTTTTAAATGTGCTTTATAAATAAATTGAACATTGAACACTCTGGTCCTGGATGCTGATTGGTCAGTATGGCATTCCAGCCATGTTACGTTTCACAGTGGCACAATATTTTTATGAAAAATTGTCCATAACAAAATCAAGGCCATGTTATATTATGAATATTTTCACAGCTGAAGGGCTGCAGGCACTACTGTAACTGTATGTTGTGCTTTACAGCATCCTTTAGACATGACTAATCTACCATTTTTGTAGTATAGGCAGATATAGTTGGTAAAATAGATACAACAAACCTATCACCCTAAACAAAACACCAAACAGTAATTGGAGGTAGCTCAGCGTTTTTCTGTCTAAGTGGGCAATTCTTAGCCAGAATAAGCTGCAAAATGTACATAATAGGAATAGGATTCACTTCACACCATTAACAACAACTTTTTAGTTATTTGAAGAGAGCTTGTAAGTAGGGATGCTCCGATCCTCCTTTTTCGCCTCCCATACCGATTCCAATACCTAGGGTTCGGTATTGGCCGATACCGGTACCGATCCGATACCAGTGAAGTTTTTTTCCCCCCTTTTAAATAAATGTAGAATTTATATATCTCTGTGTGTGGAACTGATAATCATTCTTTCACAATCGACTAGATTCTGTCACGAATTCGGTCCATGGACTTCCGTTTATTCACCACCAGAGGTCACCCTTTCCATTACATTGACTCTCGCACAACACAAACTGTTGCATAGCACCCCGGACTACATATCCCATCATTCTTTGCACGATTTGCACACTGCACTGATTGCACTCATTGCACACAGCTGTTTCTAATCACCTCACTCACTATATAACACCCACTCTAACCACCTTTCTTGACGCCGAACGGCCGCTAATTCAAAAGTGAAAGTAAAATGCACACGCCACTTTTAAGCTATTTAAAAGCGAAGGAAAGCGAGGGAAAATTTTAACGAACTAAAAACGAACAATTGCTTTACTCCGAATTGCCGCTATTTTTTTTTTATAAATATTTATTTATAAAGCATTTGGATCGGCCCTCTCTGACCGATATCCGATCCGAGAAAAATGTCACTATCGGAGCCGATACCCGATATGAATATCGGATCGGCGCATCCCTACTTGTAAGAACAGAATCAAGCGTGATTCTGGATCAGAACCTCTGCTCGTAGCAGATGAGCATTCAAGCAGCTGGAGAAAGGGCAAGGCGAGGCGGGTACAGCTGGGAGATCTGCTCCGCCTCAGCAGCTGTGTTCTTCATCCACCTCCTCTTCCTCGACTCTCAAATAACGACATGCTCAAGGGGACAGCGGTTAAAATGAGCTCTCTGTCTTGCTATTGTCCTGAAGCAGGAACGGAGGGGAGCATATTGCTCCTCACACACACAGATGCACTGAACCACAGCTGGCAGAAGTGTCCCTCACACTTAACGTGTGTAAAAAGACTTGAAGGCTTTTGTGACTGTCTTTGTAATGCTCTTGCACTTTGAGCTGAACTTTACAAGAGTTGCTCTTTTAATATATGATTATAAACAAGTGTCACATCAGTTTTTAGGCGATGTTTGCAAATTGGTAACATGCCATAAGTCATAATTTTTAAAGTTAGGCAGGTTGTTCCTATACAATACATTTTCATGTCCCTATAATATGTATCTTAATATACTGGATAAAATATTCACAATTTTTGAAATCATATTAGTTTCTGCTTACCAAAATGGTTATTTTAGTATTATTTTATTTATTATTAATGTATATATTCATATCTTGAATTAGGTTTTATTTTTATATTTTTTGTTACATTTTTAATTTAATTTAATTTTAATTTAACTTTTGATTGTTAAATTTAGTACTACAAATTAATTTATTTCAGTTAGTGCAACATTTCTGAGTTAAAGTTTACCCTTTTTATCTAATATTTTATTTATTTTTATTTGTATTTATTTATTTTATTGCATCTTCATTTCTAATGCCAAAAATGTAAATGTAATTTGGAAAATAATACATCATAAATATACAGATTACAAAATAAAATGACAGAAATCTGTATTTTAATATGTATATAAAAATATGTATATTTTTAAGTATTTGCCTTATTTTCTTTTCTTTTCTTTTATTATTATTATTTTTAGCTTAATTTCAAATACTGAAAAGTATTTTTAGTAGTCTTGGTTTTAGCTTTAGTTTTAGCTAACAATAACAACACTGGTCCCAATATCATTTATAAATATAATTTAAAAATAATAAATCACAAAAATATAGATTACAAAATAAAATTATAGCAACCTAGATCTTAATATTAAAATATATTTTTTAAATATTGCCGTTAGAATTTTTTTTATTTTTTTATTTTTGCTACATTAATTGGGTGTGTATTTTGTGACAGGTGGAGAAGATTCATTTGAAGTAGACAGAGAAACAGGAGAAGTGAAGACCACAGGGCGACCTCTGACCCCCAGTAAGGAGTACACACTGACTGTCCAGGCTGTGGACTCGCAGGGCAGGAGGGGTCCGCACGCCTCTGTGTTCATACTAGCTGGCTTCCGGCCCCCTCAGTTCACCAACACCACCTACACGATCTACATCCCAGAGAGCACTGGGGTGGGCCAAGCGTGAGTACAGGAAGCTGTGTGTTAGTGGCCGTGTTTGTGTGTGTCAACATGTAAAAAGATTCAGAATTTGCTGCTCATTAGAGGGTAAGAGAAGGATTGTGTGAACGTGGCCAACTCCAAAGCTTTATGTGTCATCTGTAGCATGAAACAATTCACCCGGAGGGATAGTGGTGGTTGAAAGAGGGGGGACAGAGTGAATAGAGGAGGTTGTGGCAGAGAGGGGGAACACAGATGCATCATTTTGTCTCCAGGCTCTGAATTTGAAAGCGTGTTCAAATTCAAATATTTATTAAAAGAAACTTCTGGATAAACATGAAGAGCAGTGTCTGAACTTCCCCCTTCGGGCACTGGCACAGAACTGAGCATAATAATCTGCGTGAAGGAGGAGAGGACAGCTAATCATGGAAAGAGACATATTAAAAAGAGAGGAAAAGAGAGACATATTAAAGTTAAAGAGTGTGGAAGGGGGAGATGACATGGGACGCGAGCCTCAAAGAACAACTGAGATATCTCAGACATGCATTATTTCCCATTTTAACTGTAGAGACAGTAGCCCTTTTCTAAAATCTTGTAAGTTGCCTTTCAGCTGCATTCTAAAGCTTTGTTTACACTGGCAGCATTTGTGTGGCAGGAGGTTGCCAGGTCACTGAATTTTGGCTTACTGACAAAACTGGCCGTTGCTTTTGAAAATATTTTGTATTTTGTGAGTTTTCTTGCTGCTAAAAATTAATGGCTAGTTTAAAACGCTTTACATCAGTGCAACATCTGCAGTACTTCTCATGTGAAGCGTATGAGACTTAAATTAAATACATTAGTTTAATGTTAGCATCTTGCTAAGCTAAAAAGTGCACCTTTTTAAAGAAATTCATACTTTTTTTCAGCAAGGATGCATTAAACTGATCAAAAGTGACAGTAAAGACATAAAAATTTTACAAACGATTTCTGTTTTTTTTTACTTCTGTTCATCAAAGAATCCTGAAAAAAAGTATAATGGTTTACACAAACGTATTAACCAGCTCGACTGTTTTTGTGAAATTGATAATAATAGTAATAATACATGTTTTTTTTTTTAGGTCCAAATCAGCATATCAGTATGATTTCCGAATGATCATGTGACACTAAAGACTGGAGTAATGACTGCTGATTCAGAATTCAGTTTTGCCATCACAGGAATAAATTACATTTTAAAATCTATTAAAATAGACAACAGTTATTTTAAACTATAATATTATTTCACAGTATTAAATAACTCTTTTTGAGATTACTTGCAAAAACATTAAAAAATCTTACTAATCCCAGCATTTTAAATGGTATTGTACATAGTACACACAAGTATTGTGTGAAATAGTCCATATTTAATTATGTATTTTTAATACATATTTTTTATATGATTAAATACTGTCTCAGTAGGTAGCTCACAATGTTTTGGAACAGAGCTGTAGTTTCCATCCTCCCATAGGATACATAGTGTATAAATGAAATGCTGGCCTGTGCACTGATTCTATTTCCTTGATGTGTCTGTAGGGTGGAGGTGGTCCAGGCTATCTCTTTCCAGAGGAAGACTCTGTCTTATATGCTGCTGGTGAACCCAAGCAACCTGTTCAGCATAAACCAAGAGAGTGGTGCACTCAGCCTGACACGCACTGTGGACTTTGAGAGTGGACAACATCTCCATCATCTGCAAGTCAGAGTTTCCGAACCAGATACAGGACTGAGCAACATGGCAGAAGTAAGCACATGTTTATCTAAACGGGACCTTCCCTTGATCTTCAACCATTTTTTATGTCCAAATGTACAGTTAGCACAGAAGTACAATATAACATACTTGATTTTTTTGTCGTCTTGTTCTTTTCCCACTTAAACATTGTTTTTACTCACATGCCTAATAAGATAAACCGTCTTAAGCCTGACATTAAGATGCTGTATGTGTGGCTGTCAATCATTCTTCACCTCGAGGCCTTGTAGGTAACCAGATCTGGTTCTTTCAGAGGTAAAAGGTGGATATGCTTTGATACACACAATAACACGCACACATATGCATGAAGGCATACGCAAGCACAAACAAAAGCAAGCACATATCAGCAGAAAAGCACTAATGAGAGATTGTGTGTGGTACTGAGGCCATCAAACACGCCACAGCTGTGGCTGTTACCACTTATGAGACTTAGCGGTGCATGTGTCTTTATGTGTAAGATGAAGTGAAGCGAAAAAGGCAAAGAAATATGACAGATGTTTGATGTATTTTACCCATTGTGTTGTTGTTGCCGTTATTAGAGGCTCAAAAATATATCCATTTGTGTGTGCGTATTGCTCACACTGTTGTTGTTCCATGTTGATCTTCTTTGTTTGGCAGAAGTTCCTCCACAATAATTGAGTCATCTTGATGGACTTGGCTGAGACACAATGATGTGTAACTGTGTCTGCGCCAGCACCGGTCACACACACACTCGCACATTTTAGATAATTGTCAGAGTCACTGCCCCCTGCCAAATGATTACACCATCCGTGAAGACGACTCCATGAGTAGGACAGGCTAGAACAGAGATGAGACGAAACAAAATGAGAGAAGAGGAGAAGATAAGAGACAAGGCCAGAAGAGACTAGACTGGACAAGACTAAATGAACAGAGAAGAGATTAGACAAACAATCCAGACGAGACTAGCAAAGAAAAAGAGATGAGATGAGATGCAACAAGAGAGGAGATCAGTTGAGACAAACCAAACCAAAAGAGACCAGAAAAGATGAAATGAAACCAGATGAAAAGTTATTATAAAGAAATTAGAAGATTATAAGACAATAAGAGACGAAAAAGACAAAGGTGAGACCAGAAGAGAGGAGACAAGAAGAAGAAGATCAAGACAAGAAGATAAGAAAGTTAAATGAGACAAGAGGGATAAGACAAGAAAATGAAATGAGATGAGACGAGAAGAGACTAAATGTGTTGAGATGAGACAGCAGGAAAAGACAAGATGAAAGGACAGGTAATGAGAAGAGATGAAGCTATAGATGAGAACAAAAGAGACTAGAAAAGAAGAAATGGGACAAAATGAGAGTATAAGAGAAGAGATGAGACTAGAAGAGACAAAAAAGAAGAAATTAGATCAAATGAGAAGAGAAGAGATTAAACAAGGCAAGGGGGGAAGAAAAGAGACAAGGTGAAACCAGAAGAGAAGAGGCTAAAAAATTAAATAAGACTAGAAAAATTGAGTCAATGACAATAGGAGAAGAGAAGAGACTAAACAAGGCGAAGATGAGAGGAAATAAGACTAGATGGGATTAGATGAAGAAAAAGAAGAAACAGAGAAGAGAAAATAAGAGATGAGAGGGGAGGAGACTAGAAGAAACAAGAAAAGAAAAAAGGAGCGAAGAATGAGCGTCTGTCCTCGTAGCATGTGAAAAATGATTTCATAAAGCTCTACATTAAGACTCTTCATCTCTTTTAGACCCCCGTTGTTGTTGTTATTAGCAGTGTTTCTCCTCCAGCAGCAGACTTCAGACTCATTACTGCCTTATTCAACTTCCAACAGCTATGAAACAAACACAGAAAATTCTCTTTCATTGGGCAGATTCCTGAGGGACAACTGGAGAGAAAAAGAAACCCATAATGCAGAGCAACATGGGTTTTAAGGCTCTGGTCTGACGGTTTCAGAGCTGTATGGTCAGCTATGGTGCCGTGTGTGTTACGTGTAAGGAACTTCCCTCTTGGCAGTGCTGTTCCTCTGAGATAAGCAGTTCTGCGGGACTCACCCTCACCATGACTAACGCTCCCACTGAGAACACGTACCCTGCTTTCCCTCTGCCTCTGTTCAGTCAAAGTCAAATCCTGGGCCAGTATTCTGTCTCAATGCTCACAAATCGCTGCACCAAGACTAAATGAACAGAGAAGAGATTAGACAAACAATCCAGACGAGACTAGCAAAGAAAAAGAGATGAGATGAGATGCAACAAGAGAGGAGATCAGTTGAGACAAACCAAACCAAAAGAGACCAGAAAAGATGAAATGAAACCAGATGAAAAGTTATTATAAAGAAATTAGAAGATTATAAGACAATAAGAGACGAAAAAGACAAAGGTGAGACCAGAAGAGAGGAGACAAGAAGAAGAAGATCAAGACAAGAAGATAAGAAAGTTAAATGAGACAAGAGGGATAAGACAAGAAAATGAAATGAGATGAGACGAGAAGAGACTAAATGTGTTGAGATGAGACAGCAGGAAAAGACAAGATGAAAGGACAGGTAATGAGAAGAGATGAAGCTATAGATGAGAACAAAAGAGACTAGAAAAGAAGAAATGGGACAAAATGAGAGTATAAGAGAAGAGATGAGACTAGAAGAGACAAAAAAGAAGAAATTAGATCAAATGAGAAGAGAAGAGATTAAACAAGGCAAGGGGGGAAGAAAAGAGACAAGGTGAAACCAGAAGAGAAGAGGCTAAAAAATTAAATAAGACTAGAAAAATTGAGTCAATGACAATAGGAGAAGAGAAGAGACTAAACAAGGCGAAGATGAGAGGAAATAAGACTAGATGGGATTAGATGAAGAAAAAGAAGAAACAGAGAAGAGAAAATAAGAGATGAGAGGGGAGGAGACTAGAAGAAACAAGAAAAGAAAAAAGGAGCGAAGAATGAGCGTCTGTCCTCGTAGCATGTGAAAAATGATTTCATAAAGCTCTACATTAAGACTCTTCATCTCTTTTAGACCCCCGTTGTTGTTGTTATTAGCAGTGTTTCTCCTCCAGCAGCAGACTTCAGACTCATTACTGCCTTATTCAACTTCCAACAGCTATGAAACAAACACAGAAAATTCTCTTTCATTGGGCAGATTCCTGAGGGACAACTGGAGAGAAAAAGAAACCCATAATGCAGAGCAACATGGGTTTTAAGGCTCTGGTCTGACGGTTTCAGAGCTGTATGGTCAGCTATGGTGCCGTGTGTGTTACGTGTAAGGAACTTCCCTCTTGGCAGTGCTGTTCCTCTGAGATAAGCAGTTCTGCGGGACTCACCCTCACCATGACTAACGCTCCCACTGAGAACACGTACCCTGCTTTCCCTCTGCCTCTGTTCAGTCAAAGTCAAATCCTGGGCCAGTATTCTGTCTCAATGCTCACAAATCGCTGCACAGAGAGAAGCCTGAATGTAGATACAGCCCTTCCATAAGCTATCATCTGAGATCTGCTGAGATCTGCTACATTAAAGTCTACACACTGAGTTTGACTGGGGTTTATGTGTGTGTTTGTGGGGTGGTTGAGCCATTTGCATTCAGTGGCTTCTGCCACAGCTGTTCTGTTCTGCTTCAGTCTCTTCTTTTAATGTTATTCCTCTCTCTTATGCCTCCGTTCTTAACCGAAAGCCTCCAGAAAGCCAAGTGACTCAGGACACTAAATTTGTCCATGCTCATGCAGGGTTTTATCCTTGTTTTAAAGATTGCCTTCCATGCAAATATTGAGGTCAGCCATCTTTCTGAAGAAGCTGGTTGACCAAATAACTTTTTCTTCCTTTTTTTTCTTAAATTGTCTGTCATTTACTGAATTTTAACAATAAAATTGAAAAAAATAGAAAGTTTTCAAACCAATCAATCAAGTGATAAATAATAATTGCTTGTAGCTCACTTACTCTCACAATGCTATAAATATTGGCATGTTTGTAATCATTATGCAGCCATAAGAAATTTGCCTTGAAGGTCAGTAAGGAGAGTATGTGCACAGAGGTTGTGATATAAATAATCATTATATATCATTCTGATGAGCTGGTTTGCAAATGTTCTGTTTTAATCTCTCAGCATTGTTCTGTTTGGCATTTTGAATCCAGCATCACAAGAAGTTCTGTGGCAAGAGCTTTTTTAGTGTTCTCATTAATGAAATTTCAGTGAAATTCTACTGGAAATAGCGTAGTAATGCATGAAGCACTGTTCACCCAGAAGTCACTTTCAAACTGTCGGTCAGTACAGCAAATTCATGTGAAAAAAATTAATTCATCCACAAAATTTGGCAGAACAGTGGTAAATGTGTCCACACTTCGTCTCTCTCATCTATATTTATTTGCTGGTCACTTTAAAACTCCAGATTTACTCCCTCTGTCTTCAATTCTAATGCCTCTTAGCATCCTTTATTTATTTGAATGTTCCTAAAGTATGTTGAGGGCATTTAACACAATCAAACAGATACTATTTAAAAAAAATTTTTTTTTTAAATCTGTCAACTTTGTGGAAAACATTTTTATTTGTGCATTAATGTTCTTATAATTCTTTAAAAGACAGAAAAATTTATGGTTAATGCCTCTGCACTTACCCGTCAGTGAAATCTATTACTAGTATTATCTATAACTAGTCATTTTGTTGCTTTAAAGACCTGACTAAAATCTATAGACTATGAAGTGATGAAGCTGTGTGGGTGTTTGAGAGGAGACTTTATTTGGGGACTAACTGTTTATGCTTTAATACTTGTCCACATAATAATGTTTCTTCCTCTGTCTCGTTCTCTTACTTATGCAGGTGGTGGTTCACATCACAGATGAGAATGACTGCACACCAGAATTTATGCACTCCATTTACAGTCGAGACAATGTCCCTGAGACCACCCCTACTGGCACATCCTTACTGCAGGGTGAGTGTCTGTTTCTCGATTTGTCTCTGTGTCCATCTCACTTTCTTTCTCTCTGTCCGTGTTTTTCCCCCGGCAGTCCCACTCTTGAGGCAGGTGCTGTTGCCGCTTGCTCTGCGGGGGTGAATGTCTTTTCAACTCAGTTCTGTAATTATGAAATAATTCATTATGGCAGCGCTTTCTGGGTGGTAAATGGATTGTAATCAAAGCCACCTCGGTGGCTTCCAGGCAGATAAGCTTTTCTGCCCCCGTCTTCCTCTCCTTTCCAATCTCTCTTCCTCCTGACTAGCTCTGTCAAACTAGTAAAACCATCAACGCTCCATGTTGTGTCTTTTCTGACGTTGTAGGCTCTATAACCACAGGTTGGAGACTGTGACCCAGCAATAGAGGTGAGATCTCCACTGTGGCAACGGATGTGGCCAGGTGGGGGGCTACGACCCCCTCCATTTTCTTCAGATAATCATGTCTGATAGTGAAAGGCAGCTCTGAAGAAGAGGCATGCCTGACCTCCTTCTCTAAAATACAAGCATTAATGGGAAGGGACCTGTTTATCTCTCTGTGCCGGCCCCATCTGTGATCTTATCGCTGTAAAAAAAAACATGAACAAGATGTCGTGTTGCATTTCAGAAAGAGGTTTGAGTGCATTAGTTGTTTGAATAAATATTCATAAGCCCTAATTAGTGGTGCTTGCTAAGACAGGCATTACTATTAGTGTTGCTCATAGCTAGTGTTTGGGATTTGAACAAACCTCTAACCCTCATTATTAAAGGGAGAGTTCACCCAAAAATGAACTTACTTTCACATTGTACCAAATCCATAAGACTTTGCTTAATCTTCAAAACACAAATTAATATCTGTTTAATGAAACCTGAGAGGTTTCTGTCTCTCCATTAAAAGTGCAGGTAACCAAAACTTAGAAGATCCTAAAAATGTCCAAAAGTTGAATTGAGCAGTTTAATTCAAGTTTTGCAAAAAAGAGATAATATCGCTTTATATGATAAACAGCTTAGACAAAATTTTATTAGACAGAATTTAAATTTTTGGGTGAACTAACCCTTTATATGTTAGTAACTCAGCCCATACCAGTTTTTCTACAGACCTGAATGATTTTTTGTGAAAAAGAGGTTTGCTGCTTGCAACTAGGTTATATAAAATAAAACTTTACTATTTGTCTAATTAAAAATAAAACACTAAAAACTAAAATCAGTTAAAAGCAAGGAGTATAAATAGGCATAAAATATGACAATATTCAGTTTGATAAATGAATATTAATTTTGAGATTTGCTAAAGTGTTTTATGATGACAAAGACAATCTTAACATCTATTGAATATGTAATGATATATATCTAGTATTGACTGATACTGATAAATTACAAAAATCTCTCATATTGAAGGCTAACCATTATGATACCATATGGAAACATGTTGTGTGTTTCTAGTAAAAATTTCATAGACTTCCACAGAAGGAGGCATATCTACAGACCATAATATCAAAGAGACTTGTGGCTGGACTTCTTTGACAGCCTAGCAACCACATAGCAACATGCTAAAAAACTACAACATAAATATATGTGAAATAAAATAAAAAAAAAAGGCTAAATTTATGCACAAATGTCTTGTTCAGTAAAATTGGACATGATCTGTACCTGTTCGACTATATGTGTGAGTACATGCATGTGTCCTTTTTTTATTAACAATCTCCAATCTAATAGTTATCTTAGTATCAAACAGAAGCTTTGTGCTCAGCAGCCAGGAAATTCTTCTCATCCAGTGCTCATCACAGATCGAAAAGCTCTGCGATGCCCCAGCGCTGCTCACCGTTTTAAAGAGCTCCTCACCTTCTCCGCAGAATTCTCAGTGATGAACTATTCTTAATTAAGACCTGGGGTGGGGAACGTTGATCCTGGAGGGCCATTGTCCTGCAGAGTTTAGCTCCAACCCTGACAAAAAAAAACCTACCTGTATCCTGAAGACCTTGATTAGCTTGCTCAGGTGTGTTTGATTAGGGTTGGAGCTAAACCCTGCAGGGACACAGGCCCTCCAGGATCAACGTTCCCCACCCCTGATTAGACTTTGTTATGCACAAGCCTACGACACTGATCGAAAGAAGCAGAAAAGAGAGAAAAGCAAAGCAACAAGCAACAGAAGTGAGTCAGATCTGGCAGACCGCACGCTTTGTGGGGCAGATGCACAAATTTAGAATGCCAACTGCATTTATGCAATTCAATTATGTTTACATATCGCTGCACCCAGTGAAAACAAGAACTGTTCACCATATGCAAACAGAATGGTTCCTGCCTCTGATTCCAGTTGGCTCTTCTGTTTTAGTGCGGTACGCAAAGCAACTTTCTTTTTCTGTCTCTGTGTCTTCTTTCTCTTCTCGTTTCGTCTCCCTCGCTCTCTTTCTCTCGCTCTCAACATGTAAAAGCAGCAGGTTCACACAAACACCAGCTGGGGATGTTATTTTCTTATCAAATGTGTTCTGTTGTGAGTGGAAAAAGAAAAAAGAAAAACACGGCGCAATCGTTGACTGTGCGAAGCCTGGCAGAAGGGAGAGATTATTATTGTTGTTTACCTTAAAACAGGATTAGACTGTAAATTGGGTGACGGCTTTTAATAGGGCCTAGCAGGAAGAGAAGTGCAGAATGCACTCCAATTATCACACGGAAAACTTCTCAGAGAGGATTTAGCGCATGGCGAAGCAACGCACTTAAAACTCGCCCAACCTTAGTCCACCAGCCTTTCTCTTTCTCTTTCTCTTTCTCGCTCCCAAGCCGCCTAACTGGTATGTTTAATTTAGCCCTGGTCTCTCACTTGCATGCATTAAATATTAGCCCTAAGAGACAGTGTATTAGGACTTGTATTTTTAATTAACCTTCTGTTTGAATCCTGGCCGTATGACTTCACATGCGTTCACGGCTGCTCCGAAACGTGTTTATACTCGTGTGGGGCGCTGACACCCACCCTTACCCACCTGCTTCCAACAGCCGCAACAAGTCCTCAGCTTAACTGCGAGAGAAAGAGGGTTTCTGTTGAACATCGCTACATCTGTGGGCACTAGCTATTTGCCTTGGAGATTAGAGTGCCGTCATGTGGCTGTAGTAAATGAGTATGCTGGCTGACTGGGTGTGATGACAGCTTGCCTGCAGTATAATGATACAGGACCCTGACTTTGGCTGTGTGCCTAATGACAGCAAAGCCTTCTTCCACTTTTACTTTTGATCTGCTTCAGTCAACAGCAGCTTTTCGCCATGCCACTGACAGATGGGCACTTAAATTGATCAAATATAGAATTGGCCTCTGCTACATAGTTTTAATTAATATTGGCTCTATTAATATGACACCGTATACAATTTAAAAAGCACTTAGCACAAGAAGTTCTAACTGCATAAATACTGTATATATGATATTGAGAGTTTTGTATATATACTGTATATATAATTTTATGTATATATACTACCGAAAGTCATTATTTTATTCTAAATTAAGATTTTTTGTTGTTGTTTTTGAACAAAGTGTCTTACCAGTGCTGCATTTATTTGATCAAAAATATAGTAAAAACTGCAATATTGTGAAATATTATTAAAATGTAAAAGAACTGTTAATATATTGTATTTTAAAATATCATTTATTCCTGTTGATTACATTACATGTGACTTTAAAATATATTAATATAGAAAACAGTTTTTTTATTATAATAATATTCCACAGTATGTTTTTCAACCTTGGTGAGCATAACAGGCTTTTGATTCAAAAAACATGTACAAATCTTTTACCCTTTGGTTGTGTCAAATGATTTTATTATTATTTTAGTTGTTTAGTTATATTTCATTTGTCATTATATTTTAACTTCAATATGTATTAAATATATATTTTACTAAATCTAAATGCAAATTTGTCAAATAAATAAATAAATAACCCCCATGCCCCCAATTTTCTTTTTTTTAATGCAAAATGCAATTCCTTATTTTCTTCTTTTGATTTAATTAAACATTAAGTATCTTCTGGCTGAATTTGTCACTTCAAATTACTTGACACTGGAAACATGTACATGCATGGTTAGGACACGGTGTTACACACACACACACACACACACAAACACACACACAAATCCATTCCAGTCCTAATGAGAACACAACTGTCTGAGAAAAGCATAGAGATGATTAAGAACTGTAATTTGTTTTCAGTGCCTGACCCAGAGCACATCTCCACCAAGGTTGCCTTCACCACAATTTACTGCTATGTTATTGCTTGCTGTTGCATTTAGTCAATGTGACATGAAGTTTAACATGGCTCTTTCGTCTCTCTCTCTCTCTTTCTAGTTCTGGCACGGGACTGTGATACGGGCCTGAATGCAGAACTGTCCTACTTCATCCAGAGTGTGGACTTTGACATCTCATCTCAGGGAGTGGTGAGCCCCAGTCAGAGGCTGGACTATGAGAGACCCAACCACATGTATGAGTGCACGGTGGTGGCCGTGGACAAGGGAGCGCCCCCTCGCACAGGCACAGCCTCCATCCGAATCCGCATGGCCAACATCAACGATGAAGCCCCTGTCTTTTCGCAAAATATGTATGGTTCTTTTCTGTCTGTTTTACATTTCCTTTTGATTGCAAAGCTTTCAGGAATATTTGATTCTGATTGGTCAGTCACAACAATCTGCAATCAAATATTTGCATATAATCACTACTTAAACTATATAATTGACCCTTGATCTCTCAAATCACTGCACAGTCTCTTTCTTCTCACATAATAAATTAAACATATATTTATTATTAATTTATTCATATATTAATTAATTAACTAATTAATTTACTTTATTAACATATTAAACTATTTTTAACTTGATATGTATTTTAATTTCATTTAGCTTTACTAGCTTTTCATTTAAAAATTTAAATTATGTTTGCATATAATAAATACAAAACTGTATAATTGACCAATGATCTCTCAAATCACTTTCTTCTCACATAATACATTCAACTCAAACATGTATTATTTATTTAACTTTTGTTTTTAACTTAATATACAGTGGGTACGGAAAGTATTCAGACCCCCTTAAATTTTTCGCTCTTTGTTATATTGCAGCCATTTGCTAAAATCATTTAAGTTAATTTTTTTTCCTCATTAATGTACACACAGCACCCCATATTGACAGAAAAACACAGAATTGTTGACATTTTTGCAGATTTATTAAAAAAGAAAAACTGAAATATCACATGGTCCTAAGTATTCAGGCCCTTTGCTGTGACACTCATATATTTAACTCAGGTGCTGTCCATTTCTTCTGATCAGTAACAGCGTCCAGGCATCCGGTACAAGGCCTTGGGGATGCTGTCTTTAAAAAGAACATCCAAAGCCATTAAAAAAGGAGTTTCCTCTTCCTGTCTGCTCAGCACGCGCTTTTAATCCATCATTCAACTCACGTTTGTGGTATTTGTAGGAAAAGCAAACACCACTTGTATTGTTTTTGGTCTACAGCTCTTGTTTTTTTGTGTGTGTGTGCACTTGTGTGTGAATGCAGTGTTTGTCTGTTTTCATGCCTGCCTGCCTGTGCGCTTTCAGTCTCAAGGTTGCATTTGTTTGCAGTGTTTGCTTTTCGTTTGTTTACCAGCACATTTTATGCCTAAGAGCTGGAAAACAGCAGTATGCTAAAGCTCTCTCCTGTCTTATCAGCCTCTCGGCATGGTTGTTCCACCTCCCAGCCCATTACAGGCCAGCGCAGAGAGATGGCCCATGGCTTCAGCACTCAGAAAAGCTGCGTGGATTTGTCACTTCAAAGATGCAGCAGCACTTTTTTTTGCGCACAACCCCCTACTCAGTTGTTTGGTGAATGTGCAACCATAAGAAGCCCATTTTGCCATGTTGTTAAGCATGATGCACAAAGGCGGTTGTCATTCTTTTCAGATATTAATGTTTTCATTTTGAGAGGTTGTCACCTTGGGTAAAAAAGCGCTTGTATTCATAAACAGTTTTGACAGTGACACTTTTGGTTGTACACCCTTGTGAAAAACAAAGTACACTTTTGCAAACTTTAAAAAACAAAGAGTACTTATTATGGAAATAATACCCTTTAATAGAATATACTGTGTGTGTATGAGTGTGAACTGAATGTAATGTTTTTGGGCACTCAATTTTTACTTCATTTTAGTTAAATTAAAATGTACAGTTTTATTATTTACTTTTATATTAAATGAAGTTGCTGAACTTTAGAAATCTTTTTTTGTACTGCTGAATGCTCTGACCAGATTTAATGATCAACTAAAATATCCTTTACTGTCATTTCTAATGATATTTGTAATAACGTACTTCTGATGATTAAGTTGCTATTTAGCCAATTTGAAATGTTAACTTTAACTTCAATTTTGATATTGAAACACTACAGTTAAAATTATAATCAAGTACCTTACATGTGCTTTAGTATGTTAGTAAGTGTACTTTAAAATATGACGAAAGATGATTAAATCAATGATTTAAAATGTACTTAGAAATAAAGCTTTAAAGTTCATCTTTTATTATTATATAGTGCACTTTTTAAAAGTGTACTTTAGTGTGTTAAGAAACAGTCATAAAAGTATAATCTCTTTAACTGGTCTTTTATTTAATTATTGTTATATTATCTGCAAATACCATTTAAAAAATATATAATTTTATTATATAAGTGCAGATTCAATACAATTAAGCGCACTTGTCTTTCACAAGGGCAGTGAGATGAGCTAAAGCATTTTATTGAATTATTTACAGGCATCATCAAACTGCGGCGTAGTCCTCCTCCTAAACTGCGCGGGCCTCAGTATGTCCTCAATGTCACGGCGACTGATGACAACGCAGCCAGTGGGCCACTCCCCCTTAGCAGCTCATCCCAGGTCATCGTTGGCATCAATGACATCAACAACAACAAGCCAGTATTTGATGAGGTGAGGTTAAAAAAGATCTTAAACCTGTGTGTCAAAATCCATTTCTAGTGAATGATGTAGAAGTTGAAAGACCGAATCGGCGGACAGAGAAGAAACATAACCAAAAATGTGTACAGTAGAAGAGCCTGACTCGATAGGTCTAGATATGAGTAGAGAATTAAAAAATATTGTCTCATTAAATCTGCCTAGCATGAAGTGCCTCAGGCTTTTAATACCAATGACACTGTGAGCACTTCACTAATGGCAGTGTTTAGAGACAGAGATGACGTCTGAGGGGACAGAAAGTAAAGAATAATGGGTAGGAGCTAATATACAGAAATAAAAGAGCAGAAGACATACTGTAAGATAAAGGATAAACAATGAATTGCATCTACTGATGACATGCACAGTCTCATTTTATATCCCATTTCACAAAAAAACTGAATCATCGCTGAACGCAATTTCTATGACACAACTCTCAGTTTTTAGGGTTGTTTTTGAATGTTAGATTGTGAAGGATGCAGCAGACTGCCATGAACTTACATACTTTACTCAGACTGTGAACCAGACACCTGAACTGGCTCTTTAAGACGTTGAGAATATGTTTGACTACATTGCGCATCTGGCTAAAAAGCTATTTCATGAATTCCCCACAAAATGAGCAAGTAAAAGAGAGCAAATATTAAAGAACATGTGCAAAATGAAACACAGTGAGAAAGAGACAGGTGAAGGGAAGAGCAGACATCTGGCAGAAGGAGATCTAAAGGCTCTTGGAGGTCTCCGGTGGAAGAGCTTTTCTCTGCAGGCCGGTGGTGCAGGAGGGCTGTGTGTGAGTGTGTTGGAGGCAGAATCGTGTCCCTGTACACTCTCCGTGAGCCCCACAGGCCCTACTTCTTCTGCCGCCGCCGCCGCCACCTCCTCTGCTGCTGCCCATGAATATTTCAAGGGGGAATTACTCACCGGCACAGGGGATGCATATGAAATAGAAGCACTAAGTGAGCCCCAGGGGCAACATCTGGCCCTGTTTCTTCTTCTCACTCTCTATGCCTGCCCTGCTGACCAGAGTCTTTCCCTTCTGTATCACTGGTTCTCGACTAGTTTCAAGACTCTTCGTTTTGCATCAGGCAGTGATTCAATGCAGTACCAAACTTGTTATTAGAAGAAATTGTTGAATAAAATCGTTATTTTTGTTTTCTTTGCACACAAAAAGTATTCTCATAGCTTTGTAACATTACGGTTGAACGACTGATGTTACATGGACTATTTTATCGATGTCCTTACTACCTTTGGCAATTGTCTCAAGTTTATATCTGGCAATTCTGAGAAGAAAAGTCAGAACTGTAAGATATAAACACAGAATCACAAGAAAAAAGTCAGAATTGTGAGATAAAAATTTGCAATTACCTTTTTTTATTTGTATGGTTCAAAAAAAAAAAAAAAAATTATGAGATGTAAACTAGTCTAAGAAAGTCTAAGAAAAAAAATTGCAAAAAAGAAAGTCAGAATTCTGAGTTTATATCTTGCTATTCTAAGTTTATGTCTCATAATTTCTCAGAAAAAACAAGTCTAAATTTCTTAAATAAAAAGCCACAATTACCTTTTTTATTTCTTTATTCCGTAGGTGAAACAGGCTTCCACAGAAACATAATGAAAATTGTCACAATGCAAAAAATATTAATGGTCTTTCATTTTCATTTTAAGATATAATTTCTTTTGATTTTGAAGTGCAATATGACCAATATGACATGTTCTTGATAGCTTGTGAGGTTCACACTGCCTCATCTTGGCCACACATGCTTTTCGACGTTCAGCCGAATGCAAACCCTCACCCTGCTTTGCAGTTGCTGGTTGCCGGCACTCCTAATAGCACCGCAGATTATGGCAATAGACTATCTGTTCGAGTCTTTTCCCTTGCTAAACTGAGAAATCCTCCCTAAGCCCTCTCAGAAGGGTGAGTATGTGAGTGTGTGAGTGGTGTGTGTGTGTGTGTGTGTCGAAAGACAATGAGAGGTGTGAAGTGCAAAGCGCAGTAAGAATTCTCTTCAGAGACTAGGAGGGAGGCTAATTCCAGCTTTTAGCCCTGGTATCGATCTAGTCACTTGATTAATCACCTTAAGTTGACATGCCACTCCCTTGTGTGCACCGCTCACCAGATGCCCGCTCTGTAATGAGAGCATGATGAGAAAGCAAGAGGAGGAGGAGGAAGAGGGAGGTTGAGGCCTCATTATGAGTGTGTGTGCTCCTATTATGAACCTCAAAAGAGGAATTTATAAACACTTTATCCTAAATACAAACTTCATTCTCTCTGTCGTCATGTCTTGGTGTCCTGTTCCCGCTTTTCTTGCTCTTTATCTATTATTATGAGAAATCATATGTCCAGCATTAATCTAGTACGATTTAGTTTTGTTTGAGATCTTGATATTGGACTTTGCCAAGGAATTTGCAAATAACGTATTTCTGGTATTTCTTGTATTTCTTGTATTATTATCCATGTCTGAAACTCTGGTTCCTTTAAAGTGTCATAACTACAGTGTGAATGCACTGGTCCTGGAGAATCAGCCCCCGGGGACTTTTGTTCTGCGCATGCAGGCTCACGACGCCGACACTGGGGTCAACGGGGAGGTCAAGTACGGGATAATGCAGAGGGACGGGGCCTCACCCGGGTTCACTATCAACCCTGACACAGGTATTTCCTTCCTTCTTTACCAGATCATTGATTACACGCAATTGAGCCTTAGCTGACATGTGTTTCTAGTCAATGGGCCTCATTCTTTAAACATAAGTAGAATGCATTTCTTTATTCTTGGACACCATTAAGATGTATGTAACACAAACAATTATTTATATTTAATTTTTAAATATTATTCAGATTTAATATTATTTATGTTTAATAAAATAGAAATTTTAGAAAAGATATATATACTGTATATGTATATATATATATATATATATATATATATATATATGTGAAATTTCTTTTTTTAATTGTTAATTTCTCTCTTAAATTCTTAATTGTTCAGATGCGAAACAGAGTGACTTGGTATCCTAATGTGTGCAAAAAAAAAAAGTTTATGAATTCATGCCATTTAGTTGCATTAAACTTGTGAAATCTATAAAAAAGCAATTCACCAATGAGTTGCATCTATGTGCATTGTATGTGTTGTGCAGGTTTGATCAGTACGGCGGTAAGTTTTGATCGAGAGAGGCAGCGAGAGTATACACTCTCGGTCACGGCTACGGATCAAGCACAGGAGCCCCTCATCGGCATCTGTCAGATCACTGTCCTCATCGCTGACCAGAACGACAATGACCCCAAGTTTGAGAACAGCCGCTACCAATGTAAGAACCACTGAACAACTCTTATTGAAGACCTGGCGCCGATGATAGCTACAGTGTACAAGGCAGCACACTTTTCTTATGTAAATCCTAAAGTAAATGCTTTTTCTACAGAGACACTTTTTAAATTTGTTACATAGTGATACTATGAAATGAAATCTTCCAAATGGTCTTCTGTAGTGATAGGATCTGTTGGCTGTACTTAAGATATGTTCCTCTGCTTGTTTGCATATATAAAGGAGAGCAAGAAGGCATTCATGACATAGTCCCAACTCAGGTTGTAGCTGTAGACTCTTTAAACATTTATACATGGACCTTTAACATTGCACTTAAGGGCAGTAAGGATTTTGCAAACTTAACAAATTCACAAGTCCAAGATTCCTGGGTGTAGCCAATACACATTAAACCTCAATATTAAAAATACATAACAGTCTGAGCAAGGTGAGCTTTAATGCGCTGAACACAGCATAAACACGTCACTAATCATTTTTAGATGCAATCGTTTGCAATCCTGGAAAGCTCGCTTAGCCTAGGAGTGTGAGAAATATGCTGTGCTCTTCTAAGTGATTTTATTTATAATTGCAAATATAAGTTCAGTAAGTTTGATGTCAGAATTCCCTTTCATCACATTTAAAGCAGTACTGAGAATGCTCATTAACTATTAAAGGGAAAGATTGAAACATTTCTGGGACACGCATTCTTTTTTTCCCCCCTTTTCCCTGCACATGGATTTTTAATAGCAGCAGGCATTGCTTGTATTTAGACTGTTGTTATTTGTTTTTGTTGATGCCTGTGTTAACCCTAACTGTGCCAGACTTTCTGCGAGAGGACACACCAGTTGGGATGAGCTTCCTGAGGGCGGCGGCTCATGATGACGACCAGGGCTCCAATGCGGCCATCACCTACTCTCTGTCCCAGCAGAGCCCAGCTTACTTTCATATCAACCCCAGCACAGGATGGATCTACGTCAACCACCCTATCTCACAGGTACACAAACACACACCTTTACCAAGCTTTTAAAATGGGAACATGCAATAGACTTCTGTTGTTATTAAAAAAAAAGCTAATTATTACTAAGCAAAATCAATTTCTGTTGGGTAGACCCTTTGAGCACCTGAGCAGAAATATACCTATGTATAATGAAATATATATTTATGTATATGTGTGTGTGTTTGTGTGTGTGTGATTAAATAAATATAATTTATAATAAATACAGTTGCTGGGGCCATCCATTATATTCGTATAAAATATTACAATATATTTATATGTGATATATTAATATTAAGGATTTATAATATTATTGCTTTACTTGTTTTTGTTAAGTTAATTTGCTCTATTTTATTTTTTATCTTTGAGGACGTATCCAAATTTTTGTCAGATTTAGTTAACCTTTGTTTTGTCCCTACAAGTATAGAGTAAACACATGCACTTGTGTGAACAAACATGTTTAAAGATCACATGCACACATTCCTGCTGAAAATACTGCTTATTGTAGTACAGGTACTTTGTCTTGCATGTGTGTGTTTTATAGAAAACACATTCTCATCCTCCATAGTCAGTTTTGCATATTAATGCATATTATATAGATGCTATATATATCCATACAAACCTTAAGTCTGGAGGGACTGCGTTCTGTTATAATAGGCATAACAATATGTATGATTTCCTTTATTCAGGTTGGAGAGTGATCTTGCCTACTGATTTTTTCATTAAACATAATTTTTTTTCCTTTCCGTTTTTCTTTTCACCTTTTTATTCAACTAATAAACCGTTTTTCTTTTCATTATATGAAAACGTATTACCATGACTTCACCTTTGTGTAACTTTTGACTGAGAGCCAGACTTTCAATACTAGACTATAAAAATCAATCATAAAAATATGAAACAATAATGTCGATAAAGAGTGAAAAACACAAACCATTTTAATATTTATTCTATTTATTTAACTATTTTTTTTTAAATGTGACTTATGGCAGCACATAAACCATTTTAATATTTATTCTATTTATTTAACTATTTTTTTTTAAATGTGACTTATGGCATCATTTCCAACATGGCCAACAATTTTTCCCCTAATAAATACTAATTTACAAATTAAACTAGCGAGAGTGTAACATTTGTTTTAAGAATTTATTTTGTAAGTCTATAAGGCCAAAAGTTTCCATAGTTGAAGAAGCATCCATTTTTGTGTATGTGTGTGTTTGGTCTGAGCAGAAATGCCACCGTCTTCACTTTTCTGCCCACAAATGGCTGTCTGTCTCATTTCTTTGCTGGATATTTAAGCTTTGAGAAGTCGGTGGTTGATTTGACATTAAAACGCTATCTGTGCATACAGAGGCACAGACAGAAAGACAGGCTGTGTTCTTGTGAAATATCCTGCATCCTGTTTATAGAGTCATAAATGATGGCAGTCTTCAGGTAAAGCATCAGATGCTAGACTTTATTAATGCACGTTTCATGTCCAGTACTACACTGCTTTTAACATGCTTTCATCGCTCTTAACAGAAATGGACGTGGATGCAATTTCCTCAGAGCAGGTCATTAAGACGTGTATACTGCAAGTCTGCCCCATGTTTTTCATTAGCCAGTCTGACCGCCTTGCATCACTTATGTCCGAGTAGATCAGTTTTAGAAAGGCAGGAAATGTCACCCACACTAAACTCACCTGTCTTCATTAGTAGGAGTCATTTGAAGGAATCATTAAAGTAAAAAAAAAAAAAACATCTAGAATCTTAGCTACTGTACATGATATTCTGTATGTGAAACATCCAATGGATAATGGAGACCAATTCTTCAGGTGGAAGTATCAGGGATTTCTCTCCTCTTTGAACCTCCATTGACAGAAAAAACTTCACCTGTCATCACCGGTATCAGTGACAACTTGTATTATTACAGTGTATGCTGATAAGCCCCTAGACTGGATTATATCACCTGTCTCTTGTCCTGACAGACATCACGGATCAGCCAGCAGATCATCGCTACAGACGGAGGGAGTCGGAGCAGCTCAGTCGACCTCACTGTCATCATCACCAATGTGCACAACCAGCCCCCGCAGTGGGAACAGGCAAAATATTGGGTCACGATCCCGGAGAACACACCGCGCGACACCAAAATAGAGGTGAGACATTCATATTCCACCACAGTTTCCTCTCTGCTTTCTATAAGAGTATGAAATATTCCAAACACGAAGTACAACCACTACATTTCATAATAAACAAAATGTAACACAAAAGCATGGCAGATTGTGCAGCTGTTCCTAACGGTTACAATAATATGTAATTATATACTCTACCATTCAAAAGTTTGGGGTTGATAAGGTTTTTCATATAATTTTTTTAATGTAATTTCATCCTGTGATGCCAAAGCTGAATTTTCAGCACCTTTTCGGTGTTACATAGCCATTTTTATGGTTCTTTGATGAACAGAAAGTTCAAAAGAACAGCCTTCATGTAATCTTTTGTAACATTGTTAGTGTCTTTATTGTACATTTTGATCAATTTAATATATATGTATGTGCACACACACACACACGTTTGTGTATGTTCTTTTTTTGCCCTTTTGACAAGTAATATGTGACATGCTCTACATAGCATAGTGCACTGTGCACAAGATACTTGACTCACTATTGATTTAATTACAGGTGAAGCAAGACAAATGACATAAGCATAAATATACAATATACACAGTGCACACAAAAATTTGGTCTGTTCTTTTTATTACATATTTTTCAATATTTCTCAGTATTCAACGAATTATACATATACTGTATATTGTAATCATAATCTTTCTCACTTTGTCTGCCTTTTTGGGTTCATTTTCACTAAGCTTGTCTTAGTTGATTCTGGTACGCTTGTCTTAGTTGATTGCCTTCTCTGACTTCTCAAAAAATATTTTTATTAAGATACCTGCTTTTTGTAACAGCCTTTGCATCAGTTCACTGGTTTTTGGAAAAGAGAAGAGGTTTTCACTCACAACGCTTCTTGCTTTGTTGTGCAGTTGATAAGCAAAGGTAGTGTTGTGACTTTCTTGCCGCTGAGGCTTGTCACATCTTATCCAGCCTTCATCTTGTTTGCTATTTCAGCCCGTTTCATTCGCTGTCACATTTTACATTCGTCTTGGAGCTTGTACCCAGAGAGAGATCAGCATCCACAAACAACCTCATTTGTCCAGCAAACTCAAGCAGACTGCTTGTCTGAACATTCTATTCTAATTCATTCAAAAGGGGCGAAAAGGCCAGTCCTCTGAGTCCGTTTTCCTCACATACAGCAGATTATCAGTGAAGAGTGCCAAGAGGAGTTCTGCTGGAGTCACTGTGTTTCCCTGACATCAGCGGCTTCCTCTGGCTGCTGCCAGCTATTCTGCAATCTGTATGAACCTCCGCATCTGTCTTAGCAGTCCTCAGTGGCACAAGCTATGGCAGGGATGTTCTCCTCTTCACCACAGGATGTAAAATAGGCTTAGGTGGGATGTTTGATCTTAAAATACCTTCTTTCCCCACTGGCCTGTAAAGGGTGGTTGCATCGGCATGGGTTTTAGTGCATGGACTGCTTTGCTAGTCATTTTTACTAACCTGTTTTTAAAGAGCTTCAGGGTTTACACTTAATGGGAAGTACATAGACACACTAGATAGAAGTTCTGTTCCAAAACATACTTTGCCTACGTAGACAGCATTTTAAACAACACTTCCACATGAAGGCTCTTTCAAAAGGTAAGCAGCAACAGTATGTTGGCTTATAAGATAGCTTGTTGTCCAAACTCTAAAGCAATATCTCATGCATCATTTGTGGATGAGGCAATTCCAGCACTGCGACAAACTTAATGAAAAAATATATATCCAAGGTGGTCGGTGAAGTCAAGACAAATGTTGATAATATTTTTTAATAAAACAAAGGTTGAATAATGATGTTTATTTAGACACATGCTAGACACTCTTTACTGATTTACTGTCTTTGCATTGGAAGGCAGCTATGTAGTCAGCGCATTCTGTTTTGGAACAGAGATTTACTGTACATACATCCACAATCTACTTGAATCCTTTGATGTTACATATTCATGGCGATGAAGAACAGGAAAAAAAGCTAAAACAGCATGTAGTAGTTTCTAATTGGTCGGGACTTTACTAGCAGCGTGAAGCTCAGTTAACTGCATCCATCTCCTGACAGCCCACCCTCCTCTGGGGGCTTCTGTTAGCATCCCTGTCAAAGAAAATTAATATTGTCCTAATGTACTGTTCCACACACCGCTTGTTACATATTTTAATACAAATGTTTTTTTTACCTCTCTAATCACCTTCTATTAGGGGTGTAACGGTACACGTATTCGTACCGAACCGTTTCGGTACGGGTCTTTCGGTTCGGTACACATGTAAACCGAACGAATACAGTTTTTTTTTTTTCTCCGGAAATTCAAATAATAAATGGCGTTTTGACAGTCTTTGATGTGGCATGACAGATCGCTGTATAAACACCTTGGAGAGCCGCTTCTGGGACGGTTCAGAAACGTGCTGGTATATAATCCCAACACAAGCATTGACTAGAGCGGACGCGATCAGCTCCGGTTCCCGTGTCTGAGCCGTGACGCCCCGCAGATTTGTGCAGAGCGGAGCGCGAGTGAACGCGGTCATTCCTTCCTCTGTAGTCTGTACTACTAGTTTTAACGCGAATAAACATGACTGAACATCTCATGCCTCATGTAATTGCTCAATCAGTGTTTCAACCGCGGAAAGACATCAACAATACAGCGTGGAAATAAAATGTCACGTAGCATTTAATTTACCTCAGCAAGTCATCAGTGTCCACAGCTCGTTTGAAGTCTAGAGAGGAGCATTTTGCGAAATATTACACCATATACTCATTATATTTTACTAAACCTGTTAGTCTTAATTATTTAATGTACAGTATGTTTAAATTAATCTGTTATGAAACATGCTATGACAGCCATTGTGTAATTGAATATATTTTAACAAATAGCTTAGAAATTTTATTATTTATAAATGAATTTAAAAACTGCATTATGTGCAGTTTACATGTTTGCATACAATTATTTTTATTTTTTTTTTTTAAAGTTGAGTGTTGATCATCTATTTAAAAATAAATAGTAATTAAATTTAAGTTTAGGTTAAGTTGCTAGGCCTAATTGTAACCTTATAATGTAAAAGGGCTCCCTATAGTTTTAAGCATAAGCTGAGGTAGATTTTTATCACTAAGAACATTTAAACTATAACTGAATGTATTTAAAGAAAGAGCAACTTGTTCAGTAAACCATTTAAAAAAAAAAAGTTTTCCCCCCTGCTGTACCGAAATTACACCGAACCGTGACGTTAAAACCGAGGTACGCACCGAACCGTCATATTTGTGTACCGTTACACCCCTACCTTCTATAGAACTCGCTTCACTCAATTATTTATATTACTTAACTTTCTCACTTATACTAATAGCATTCTAACCTACACTACTTTCATATTTATACTTTGCTCTGAACTAAATGTTCTCAACTCTTAGTACAGACTCTTACTCTCACAGATGTTGAATATATATATGAATATATGTAATTTAAATTTATGTATATATGTATGTATTTCTACAATCTGATCCTCTGCAGAGCATGAATTCTGTTATTAGCAGGGTATTAGTAGTGCAAGTAAAACTGTCACTTTCTAGGGCACAATATTCAGTGTGACCGCATTGAAGCATATTTTATGATGGGCACTGAAAAAGCGCCACCGCAAGGCATCTCTGATCAGCTTTTTCTTTCTGATGCCATTGCTGTGTAATGAGATGATTTCTAATTATTGCAAATTTCATGGCACCTCAGGCTGTGCTCATTTTACTGGGAGTGCCATTACCCATCTTATCATCCAGATGCGTTTTTTTGAACAGCTCTCTGCACCGGATCTCACCAGCTGATCTATTTCAGTCTTTTTAAGTGGTTATTTTTGATTTTGTAAACAGATTTTCTTTGTGTAATACAGGACATGAGACCACAGCTCTCAGGATGTGCTTTGTTCTGCCATCACTCCATTTATGGTCTTGCTTGTACCTGTTGCCAATTCAGGGCCAAGAGTTTCTCATTGTGTTAGATTTATTTGGTCTAGTATATGAGTGTTTAGTGTTAGTGTAAAAGACTACTCTAGGGGGAAAAAGTCACTAGTGTATGTTTTGGATGCTGTATTTTGGGGTTCATGCAGGAATATTTCAACTGGAACATATTTGACACATTTGTGCATAGTTACTGAATATTTATGTAAAAGCTTTTATTTTATTTTATTTTATTTTAAAAGCTTAAAAATGTCCTGTTTATTTTTGAATGAACAGTTCCTTTTAATTAATATAACCAGAAAGATTTCCTTGCTCAACCAGTTTCACCATCCTGAATGACTAGCTGAAATTGAGAGGCACAAAATCACTTTTCCAGAACCTTCTCATTCACTGTTCCTTGCTGATAGAATGATCTTCTTAACACTATATGGACAGCCAAGCCCCTAACGTTATTTAAGAACCTCTTGAATTAGTATTTAACTGCATCTTGCTAACTCTTTTAAAAAAAGAAAGAAATCTTCTATGCTTTCATAAATCCCTCTCTGTTCAAGCTTGTGCTATTCTAGATGATGTTTGAAACTTCGTATTGTTAGCACTTCTTGTTTTATTGCCTCCTTAAGGTGAATCAACAAGCTAGACCAGTACCAAAACAGCACTAGCTAGCCTAATCAGCCATAACTAGTGTGAAAAATTTAGCTGTATTAGACAAGCTGTACTGTTTATCCTCTCCAAGATATCTGTAGTTAGGTTTCTGCATGTCTGGGTGTGTGTGTGTTAGCATTAAGTTCGCCACAGTGTGTATATGAAAGTGATGGTCCTGGGGGCAATGTGTCAGAGCAGATCTGTGACTCCCTGCCCACTCTAATAGCTCTGCTAATGGAGGATGTACCTGGAGGTCACCTTCAGTGTCTCTTCAGTCAGAAAACAAGATAAGTGTTGTTCCTCAGAGGTTTTTATCACTTTCCTTCCTGCTCTCTGTTGAGTGTCAATATCTTTTCATATTCAACCACTCTTTTATTTTAACTACTTCGTCATCCTCTCCACACTTCTTTTAGTTGGATGGAATGATTATAATTGCAGTCGAGGGGTTTCAAAACACAGGTTGCACAAGTATTCAGATGCAATCACTGCCTTTGTTAATGGAACGCACCTTGTCAATTGGACAAATAACCTCATTTTCTTTATCCTTCCTTTCGACACCGACCACACCGACACCCAGAACTCTTAACACCGATGTTCTCTGTAATATGACTTGAAAAACAAAGCGCTTTACAACAATTACAGTCGATCTCTCCAAATACAGTATGAACTCCCTAATGTGAAATAACTGTAGCAACTGGCTGTTCAAATCTGTTCTGTGCATTGGGAGCCTTCATGCTAATTCATCCTCAGAACTCTAAATACAAATTAGACTTGTTAAACAGTATAATGCATTCATTAGCAACACTGAGTAGCCTTGTTGTGTGTCGAGTGCTCCTATTCATTTCTCACTCTCACTTCCTCCCCCCTCACCTTTCTTCTTCATCTATCTATCTGTCTCTCTGTCTAACTAATTAAAAATTTAAATATCAGTCAGCTCATTGTGGTATTATCTCAAGGAATGCTAATTAACACATTTTCAAAAGCAGTAATTGCAACCTTGAGGATGTAATTTAAAGAGCCTTGTTTGTGTGTATGGATAATGAGAACGCCGTTCTCATCAAGCCTGAGAGACGTCCGCTAATAAACTCTTGGAGGGAAGATTAGACAGGTTGGGATTTGAAAGTTGACCAGATTTCTGTTGAATAGGGGAACTTTTGGATGTATGAATAGTTTAACCCCACGGATGGTTAACCAATCGAATGGTGTGGTGGACTGGTAAATGAAAGGCTGTAGGTTCAAATTCCACAACGGTTGATCTGTGAAATATCACCATTGTACTCTTGATCAAAACACTTAACCTTGGGTTACTCCAGATGGACTGTCCCTGTAGAAACGGCACTGTAAGTCACTTTGGATGAAATGTCAACTACATGATGAATTAGTTGAAATGAAGGTTTTAAAGTGAAGGCAAGATGTCCCAATAGGCAGGAGTGCCAGCTTAGGTAACTTCTGAGAGATTTTTTATGTCACTTAGCACTAAAACATGCTGTTTTGAGGTGTGTTGAGAGTGTGTAAGTGACCGTTTCAGACTTCACGAGTTCTTTGTATGAATGCCATTTTACACTATTTTGTCTATTAATTTTGAAAGCATAAGAAAAAAAAAAACTTTTTGTTTTCATCAAGAAAAAAAGTCTTTAGTACTTTTTTTATTTATTTACTCATTTATGTATTACTTTTGTGACATTATTTCATGCACTTTTAACCCCTCACATTTAAATTTACATATTAAATTGAAATTTATCTACTAATTACTTTAATGATAATTTGGGTGGGAAATTTTCAACCCAAATTCATTAAAATTAATGTATTTATTTAAATATATATTTTATAATTAAATGTTTCATAGAATGTTGGGGGCCCTGAAAATCATCATGAAATTTACTTCAAAATTGATAGGTCAGAGGTCTGCATCAGTATTGAGACACAGTGGAACTGTCAGAGTAGCATAGGTCAGGGAGGTTATTGGAGCTCTGTCAAAGTGACTGTGGCAAATAAGTTCACTGAATAGGCCATTTCTGTTGGGGGACACATACCGGATGGCAATGCCGACCCTTAAAAGCAGGAAGCAAAAGCCACAGAGCTTTTAAGGTGCTTGTTTTCTGTGTTGCAGTGGGCGGATGCTCTCAAAACCATGACCAGGGTTGATTTAATGCCGGACTGGACCCATGTTCTCGGACACAGAGTTCTCCCTCTATAACTCGTCATTGCCATCTCTCTCCATGCACTTTTATTTTGCTCTACCTTTTCACCCCTTTTCTCTGTCGTCGAAGTTTTATAACCTGTGTTGTACGCCAAACATTCATTACACTGGATGACCGTACATGGTTCAGGACTTTATCTTTGACTTTTGACAGTTGGCTTTGCTGTGCCGTTGGCTGTATTGTCATTGGAATGTTTTGTTTGCTTTACAGTGTCATTTGGTTGATGGAGTTTTGGGTTAAATGTGTTTTAGTCAGCTAAAAGACTTTGTGAATTCTCAACACAGACATGTTCCAGCTGTAATATTGGATTTTCCAAGCCAAAATTGGCTCCATGTCTTGTATCCAAGTACTATGCACATGTTTTTGGCTGAACACCGAATAAACAATGACTTTGGCTTTCAGGTTGTGGCATTTCACTTCAAAAGTTGCACAGCCAAGGTATGAGAACAATAGAAAGTGTCCATTTATTCAGGTTAACAGACAAGAAGTAGTTAAGTGTTACATTTTTTTAATCATAAAACATAAGCGCTGATGTTCATCACTGGTATAATCACTGTTATTTTGCAGTTAATATAGTATATTAGGATCTGGAATAAATTATAGCTTTGATTTATTCAAAAAATCTCTGATTATGAGCCAGAGAAATACTGCTCTGATTACATTATAAGTAGTATACTAATTATGGTTATAAAATACATTGCTTACTCCTTAAGTAACTTTATGTTTTGTTAGTATAACGCAGCTCTGTGAGGCTGAAGTCTGGAAACTACTACTGCAGAAAGTTACTCTATAACTGTCAATATCAGTTCAATAAGCAATTGGATGGATTACAGATGAACCATGTCTAATGTATTCACACGCTGCAGTCAGCAGATGCTTGACCGGCGGTTCTGCTGATTTCAGATGCCTTTTCACAAATAATGCTAATTATCCTGTTTGAGCTTTGGGAGAAGGTACTCTAATATGTGTTTCATAATGAGAAATTCTTATAAAATATTATAGCACATCCAAGCAGTTTTTACCCAATTACACACACAAACCCATATGCACATCAAAAGGTTTTAGATGTAACAGGAACCTTCACATCACTACTGACACATCTTCCCTATTCATGACATAATATTTCACCTTTATCTTCCCCCCAAGGCGACGTCCCCTCTTGGTGACCCCAGGGTGACTTACAACCTGGAGGAGGGTCAGGTTCCTGAGACCAACATGCCCGTGCGCTTCTACATCAAGCCTAACCGGAGGGACGGTTCTGCCTCTATCCTGGTGGCAGAGAATCTGGACTATGAGACCACGCGTTTCTTTACGCTCCGAGTGCGTGTACAGAATGTGGCGGCTGTACCACTAGCTTCCTTCACCACTGTCTATGTCAACATCACAGGTGAGAGATACTTTACTATTCTGTAAATTACATCAGAATTATATGTAAACGTAAATATAAGTACCACAAATTTGGGGTAATTTTATTTATATATATATATATATACACACACACACATACAGTGACCATGGACCACATATTTACATGTATATACATTTATATTCTTATATTTTATATAATTTGGGGTAATTTTATTTATATATATATATATATACACACACATACAGTATGTGACCATGGACCACAAAACCAGTCATAAGTGTCAATTTTTCGCAATTGAGATTTATACATCATCTGAAAGCTGAATAAATAAGTTTTCCATTGATGTATGATTTGCTATGACAGGACAATATTTGGTCAAGATACAACTATTTGAAAATGTGCTTTTGGATTTGTCCAAATGAAGTCCATAGCAATGCATATTACCAATCAAAAATTAAGTTTTAATATATTTATGGTAGGGAATTTACAAAATATCTTCATGGAACATGGTATTTACTTATTATCCTAATCATTTTTGGCATAAAAGAAAAATCAATAATTTTGACCCATACAGTGTATTTTTGTCTATTGCTACAAATATACCCGTGCAACTTAAGATCCAGGTCCGGGGTCACGTATATAATTTATTAATTGTACATTTTAACAATAGATGCACTTTTAGTATTCTTTGATGAATAGAAAGTTCAAAAGAACGGCATTTTCTGGAATGTAAATCTTTTGTAAAATTATCAATGTATTACAATGGTCCCATATCTAAAAATCATGGTAACATCATGGTACTTCATACTTAGTGTAAGACAAAGAGAAAGAAATAGAACAAAAAATTTAAAAATCTGACACAATGATAATAGTCCATGTTGACACCTCTCACTAGCGCGCTACAAATATGCCTCGACAACCGGTTCTACACTGCCTGTGTGCCCTCAGAGAAGTAAACACATTTGTGGTAGTTTAGCAATCAGCATTTCATGCCAGCGCGGTTTCTCAGAAGCACAGCAGTGTCTGATCTGATCCACTGATTGTGTTTGAGCCGCTGATGCTAATGTTTTTTTTCCCCCTTTCTTCATAGCTCATTTAGCCTGCGTTGTGCATTTATACACAAAAGTGTTCTCTGCTGTCTTTGAGTGTATGTGGAAATCCACAGCGCTGATGAGTGCATGACAGGCGGATGGTGGGGGCGTAGAGCGACGGTGTGTGTGTGTAATAGGAACAGTGAAGAGCTTTGGCACCGACACACAACACTTGAGACCACATCGGCATTAATTAAGAGGAAAATGGAGATTGAAATAGAGGGAAAAGGAGACAAAAAGCCCACGGAAAAACTAGTTTAGAGGGGCTGCAATCTACAAAGAGCAGAGAATCCAGACAATAAACCTGCATTAAGGGGAAGTCGTGGCCTAATGGTTAGAGAGTTGGACTCATAACCCAAGGGTTGTGGGTTCGAGTCTCGTACCGGCAGGGATTGTGGGTGGGGGGAGTGAATGTACAGCGCTCTCTCCCACCTTCAATACCACGACTGAGGTGCCCTTGAGCAAGGCACCGAACCCCCAACTGCTCCCCGGGCGCCGCAGCATAAATGGCTGCCCACTGCTCCGGGTGTGTGTTCACGGTTTGTGTGTGTTCACTGCTGTGTGTGTGCACTTTGGATGGGTAAATGCAGAGCACTAATTCCGAGTATGGGTCACCATACTTGGCCACATGTCACGTCACTCACTTTTTCACTTTCATTAAGTGAATCCACACATTAAAACCTGCACATATTCTCGCTTAACTTGAACACAGTTAAGCACACACCAAACATGATCACAATGAAAGCTATAAAGTGACTCTTAAGTCCCAGGTGAAAAAGACGTAGTATTAAATGTATTAAAAATATACTTGAAATTCAAGTAGTATGTTTATAATACATTTGTATTCCCAACATGCTTATTTGAAGTGCAATAAAAATATATTGAATTGCATTTTAATATATTTGAAAAAGCACAATTTAAATATATTTCTTTTTCACCTGGGGTCGCACTTAAGAATCCCATTGAATTAGATATAAAATATCAACCCAAGTGGAGTTTATTTTTCAAGTAAAAAAAAAAGTTTTAAATGCTATAATAGAAGATATACTGGTACTTTATGGCAGTCACAAATAGTGGAATATTCAGAAACGGGAATTTAGTTCTGAGAAAAGCTTAGAATCATTTAATTGCAGGTGCCTAATTTTGTATCTAATGCAATTAAACTTCAAATACTTTTTGGGGCCACTGCATCACTATAAAATAATGTTTTCCACTTATCTAACATCTGTCCAAATGAATCCATTGGAAGTAACAGATTGCTCTCGCTCTTTTTTTTTTCAGATGTAAACGACAATGTTCCCTTTTTCATGTCATCCACATATGAGGCGACGGTCCCAGAGGGTGCGGAGATTGGCACATCAGTTGCTCAGGTCTCAGCAACTGACCTGGACTCTGGTCTCCATGGAATGGTGAGACTCTTCTGATCATGGTCCTTCCTGGTTCTCCCTAAAGGCCAATTCACACTGCACTGACAGACGCAAACAAATGGCAACACATATCGTCGGGTTTTGTTGGCACATCTGTTGATGTTGGTCGGCGCTTGTTTTCGCCGATTTAACATGTTGGTTCTTCTGGTCTTGAAATGTCTGAGAACTGACGTGTTGTAATCTGGTGACTGTCTTTACTAGTCTGCGTGTGTTGGTGCAGTGTGTATTGGCCTTAAAACTCTCAAACTACCTTGCAATGATTCTTAGAATACTTGATGCAAAGTTCTTTTTTAATCTTGTTTGGCACTCTTTCCTATCTAGATTAACTACATCATTCTGAAGGATCAAAGTGGGGACTCACAGTTCTTTAGCATTAATTCCTACATGGGCATCATCCACACCCGGTCCACCTTCGACCGTGAGCAGAAAGGCTCCTACTTGATCGAGGTCCAGTCTCAGGACAGCTCAGAGTCGGCCCGACCCGGTCAGCAGGGTCAACCCAACACAGGTGTGATCCATAAAGCATGTCTTCCTAACCTCTCAGTCACTCTGTTTCCCCCTTCACCAATTACAGCAGGGCACACCAGCCTCCAGGATGAATTCCATTCATTAAGACTTCAATGAGTCACGCCTAATGAAAAACTAATGCCATCCCAGGGATTTGTGTGTAATATAGACTGTGTATAATATAATAAGGCTGCAGTTTTAATATTAAACAGTCATTAGGATGTTTAATACAATTTATAGAATAAATCATTACTACAAATTATTATTACAAATAATAATTTCTCATTAACATTTTTTATAAAGTCTGTGTTCTTGGAAATATGGTTTCATAAAAACCCCATTAATACTTTTATTCAGCAAGGATGCGTTGATCAAAAGTGACGACAAAGGCTGATACAAAAATGTTAGTTTCAAATCACTGCTGTTCTTTTGAACTTTCTATTTATCAGACCGGTCTTAAAAATTGCATCAATGTTTCCACAAAAATAGTCAACTGTTTTCAACATTGATAATAATAAATGTTTCTTAAGAACCGAATCAGCATATTACAATGATTTCTGAAGGATCATGTGACACTGAAGACTGGAGTAATAGTTGCTAATAATTATGCTTTGCCATCACATGAATAAATTACATTTCAAAATCTAGTAAAATGGAAAGCTGTTATTTTAAATTGTAATAACATTTCACAATATTACTGTTTTACTATATTTTTGATCTAATGCATTCTGGTGAGCATAAGAAACTTCTTTCAAAAACATAAATATAAATAACTCTTACCAACCCCAAAGTTTTGAACGGTTCTGCAAATATACAGTGGGTACGGAAAGTATTCAGACCCCCTTAAATTTTTCACTCTGTTATTACATTTCAGTTGAGCTTCAATGATTAAATTTCATCATACAATGAAATGCCAATGACTTTGTTTTTGTTCTTTTTCTGTTTTGTTGTTTTTGTTCTCCCATCTTGGTTTGATTTATAAATTAATTATCCAGAAAGAACAGCTTTTCTCTTGAGAGACTATAACAGTGTTTCCCAACCTTTTTTTATTCGCGGCACCCTTTGGAAATTTTAACAAACTTGTGGCACCCTACAAAATTAATTTTGTCACAATATTTGAATTTCT
>NW_015553403.1:592216-626483 GCF_001515605.1 Sinocyclocheilus anshuiensis
ACATCAGAAATGGATATTATATAATAGATGCTTTTTTGAACATTTTAGCAATTTAAAAATATTAAAAAATTATTTTTTACACGGCACCCCTGCTCTCGACAGGCGGCACCCTGGTTGGGAAACACTGGACTATAATGCACTGATGTGATCTGGAAGTAATGCACACCTCTTCTGCCCTGTAGACACAGCCTACGTGAGGGTTTTTGTCACAGATGTAAATGACAATGCTCCAGCCTTCTCTCAGCCTGTATATGAGATCAGTGTGGAGGAAGACAAAGAAGTGGGCTTTGTGGTCATTACCGTTACAGCTAACGATGAAGATGAAGGTAATTTCTTTTCATTGTGTGTAGGTGTATCAAATATTATTCAGGTAGTCCTGTCACTTGTCTTTAGTTTGTGGTTTTTGTTGTTTTAGTTTTGTTTGTTTGTGCAATGATTCCTATCTGACAGCCCAATGATATATTTGACAGAGATTGAGGAGGAGGGGTTGCAAAAAGAAATTGAGCGAAATAAATCTAGGTGGAAAATTCGCTCCTTTTTGTGCTGAGATTGTTAGCAAATCTCTGTGGTGAATGTGGGTGTAACAATTTCAGCACCCCATTTGATGTTTGTCTCTTTGATTGTTTTTCTTTGTTGTCTTCAAGAAAAATAATTAAATAAGTAGCAGGCTTTCTTTAATGATGGAAGTAAACCCTTGTGTGAAAGATTTTGCGTAGAAATTTACATGAGATGCGTGACATCTGAGAGCCCAGGCAAATAACCATTGAGATTTTTAAATGGAACGGAATAGGCAGCTCTACACTTTTGAAAAATACACTGAAATGATAAAAGTAGTGTGTAATGGTAGATTTTTGACAAAGCTCTTGAGAGGCTTTACCAGGTGGTGTAACCAGAGATTAAATGAGAAAGAAAATAACAAGTGTATTAAACAAGCTGCACAGATTCATTCATCTTTTATCAGTCAAACAAGAAAAAAAAAGTTTTTAAAGAAGTAGTTCACTCAAAAATCTGAATTCTGCCATTATTTAGTAGTGCCGACAAAAACAATCCGCATCTACCCCAACCAAAAACCGTCTTGACTTTTTTATTTACTCACCCTTGTGTCATCTGTATGACTTTAGTTTTATTCTGATTGCTCTTTTCCATATGGCACCACATTAAAAAGTGGTCTGCTTTATTCCATGACCTAAAGTTGTTCAGTGTGTTTGTGTGAGAAATGGTCCAAAATCTAAAGAATTTGTTATCCCCTGTAGTTCCTAATATCAATTGAGATTGATGCACTGTTTGATATAAATTGTACAGGTTTATTTTACTAATATTGAGATACTATCTCAATGTAATTTTATTATGTTTTACATTTATTTTCTATTTGAGCTGTAGTTACATTTTAAGTAATCTTACTGTATGTTTTTGTCATTTTTATTTGTTTTGTTTTAAACAAAATAATTTTAAGTTTTTTTTATATATTATGGGAAACATTTTACAATAAGGTTCCACTTGTTAACATTACTTAACTACATTAGTTAACATAAACTAACAATGAAAATACTTCTAAAGCATTTCTTAATCTTTGTTAACGTTGATTCCAACATTTACTAAAACATTATTAAATTCAGGTGTTGTATCTATTAATGTTATTTAATGGACCTGAGCTAACATGGACAAACAATGACCAGTTGTATTTTTAACTAATAAATAACTAATGTTAACAAAGATTAATAAATACTGCAACAATGTGTTGCTCATTGTTAGTTCATAATATTTGATGCATTAGATATAGTTAACATATGGAACCTTATTGTAAAGTGTTACCGATATGTCTGTATTTCACATTATCTCAGTTAACTTTTATTTCAGGTAACATTTTTTAATGGTTAAGTATATGCTGATAGAATTTACTTTTTTGGACGAACTATATCTTTAAGATAACACAGAGAGGCAGAAAGAGGGACAACATGCAGTTTTGTTTTCCAAAGTGCTCCGTATTGTAACCGTATTGTTACCAAAGTATGCTGAACCCCTCAAGGGCAAGCTGAAACTGCAGGGAGTTCATGTTTGTTTCAATAGCACACAGACTTTTTTACAATGATGTAACTATCACCATTACACCATTTTACAGAAGACAGTCTGTATTTTTTTTCTCCCTGTAATGTAAGATGCCAAAATTAGCAAGTGTACGAGCATTGCTGACAGCGTACTTTACCTTAATGCTATGCATTTTTTGACCTCTGAAATGAAACTTAGCTGTTTAGTAAATGTATTATTAGTCTTTAGAGAGCTTTGTATCTCAGCACTGCCTGAAAACTTCGCCTTAGCAGCTGAAACCATGTGAATACATGAGCAGCTATGAATTAGTCTAGTGCACTCTCAGCGGTCAGTTAAATTTGCATATTCTGGAGCGACTTCTACTGTTGATTTTGTTAGCCCTGCTGGAACATTAGGTCCGTCGCTCTTTCCTCCGACAGCCATAGAGTCGCTCCTGGTAATCTGAGCGTGACAGGCTTGGACAAATCACCTATCCGTCCAACGTAGCGTGGCAGCCTGCCAGTCTGCCCGTCTGCCCACCCCCTCATTTCTCATCCTCTGCCTGTAGAATATTCCAGGCTGTCACCTCCACACATCTCGGTGACACGATTCCTCCACCTGATCTCACTCTGATTTCCATCAGGGCATGGTGACTTCGGCTCATCTGTCAACATAAACAAACAGGCGGGAGCACGATGTCTCTCACGGCGTCACGGCTTCACCTGTTACATATGCATGACAAATTATGTGTGGCGTGGAGCCGTGTCAACAAGCAGACTGAAGGAGACGGGGGCAGCGGGATGGAGATGTGCAGGTGTCTGATAGCTCATTAATGATGAGACGCTGGTGCCGCCGTGGAGGTGAGAAGGGTGACGTGACCTGCCATGGCTGGATGGACAGTCCAGAGCCGAGCGACAGCTAATATTTCACAACTGTCATGAAGGGGAATGCAAATCGAAGCTTGATGTCCCTCTGTCCCCTTCCTGCTTTGAAAAGCACAATGAATGAGATCGCCATTAAAATGCAATATTTCTTATTACACTGGGGATGAAAATGGGGACTACGAATAATTAGGAGCTGATTTGCAGGAGAGAAGGAATTTTATGGTCCTGTTAAGTATTTCCTAAAGCTGATTAGCAGTGCCCTCTCTGAGCTGTTCATTAAACTCCAGACTGATTTCAAAGATGGGATATGTAAAACACTGCAAACTTTCTTCAACAGCCGAATGAGCACAAGGTTTCCTAGACTTTCAGCTGTCTTTCATCACCTATGACCATTCTATAGATCACAGTAGTTAGGTTTAACCTAGTTGGCCTGTGGTGGTGTTGTGGGGAGGGCCGCCATATGGACTGGCTAGTCATTAAGGAAGCTTGCTTTTGGCAAAATCACTGGAGCTCCCCTCAGCAAGTGTCACAGCACATCACAATTTACAACTGTGATGGCCGTAGCCAGGATGAGCACGACACGTTCTAATGAAATCCTCACACATCATGCCCAGATAGTGTTTGTCTCATAGAATCTGAGACAACCTGAAACAGAGCAGGCGCGAAACTAGAGCCTTTCCCCCTGCAGTGTACCATGGTTGGATAAAGCCGTTTGGGGTCAAGCTGGGGGGCAGCAGAAGTGGAAAAGATAGATTATGGTCATTGTTTGAAATAAGATTTTCAACCACAGATGTACATCTCTAAAGATGAAGGGTTTCATTTTTATGCCAATAGGGCCACCAAAGAGAATTGCGGGAAAAAAGGAACATTTTATAATATTATTATTAGAAAATATGTATTTATTATTATTTATTTATTTAGAACTGGATTTCATATATCAGCAGAGATAACTTATTAAACCTTTTTGATGTATAATTTTTATAATCAAACTGTCATTTCAAAGAATCAAATTGGATTTAATGACGCATTGATTTAGAAAAAGTGTTTAAAAAAGTGTAACAAAATATGTACAAAACATTCTGTGTGACTTTATGTGTATATGTGTTAATTTCAGTATTTAAGCACAATCATATCATGACTGTGCATTAGAGCTTTCTTGTCCTTTATGTAATCCTCATCAAATGAGCACAGATTAATGCTGGCATTCTCTTTTTATCCAGCTCAGCCAAGCTTAAAACTTCCTAGAATGCTAACGCTTCCCAAACCCCCCAAACAGGTGCCAATGCCCAACTTCGGTACCAGATTACCTCTGGGAACACCATGGGCACATTCGATGTGGAGCCAGAGGTTGGCACGATCTTCATTGCCCAGCGGCTAGACTATGAGCAGGTGCAGCGCTATGAGTTACGGCTGGTTGCGTCGGATGGAAAATGGGAAAACCAGACAATGGTTGTCATTAATGTCATCAACCAAAATGATGAGGCACCCCTTTTCACTCAGACTGAGTACCACGCCAGCGTCATGGAGGAACTTACAGAGCTTCCTGTCCTTGTACTTGAGGTGAGGGGTTAAAACACTCAAACAGACACATGTAGTTGCATGAAAAAGGCAAAAATGTTGTAGAGAAGAACATCAACCTTTTTACAGAGATATGAAATGATTTTGTGAATGTCTTGTACATATGCTATAAATTAGTTCCAGCTTCATTATGGGTTTCAGTGTTTCCCCTAGGTAGGCGTTTTTTTTTTTGGTTAAAACTGCTTTTTAATGGTTAAATTAAATTGTATTAATCAAAAAGCATGTCTAATTAATTTAAATCATGAAACTTAAACAATTTAACATCAATTTATTAAAAGTTTAACAAAAATTAAACGAAGCGTTTGAGAGAGGCGGGGCATAGAGGACCTAAAATGATGTACAGTATTTGAAAAATAAAGTGTTTTTTGAATATTAAAGCATGTCAATAGTACACAATAGTACACAATAGAACAATAGTAATATATTTCTGCCGCAATGCCTTCAAGTTAAACCGAACTTTTATTTTGATGGGTTGCCATGAAGACCTTTGAGTTTCAAGTCAGTATTGCGATTTGATTCATTGTACAGCCCACTTATGATTTACTGTGAAAAATTCTGTAGATTCCAGTCTTATGATTTGATTTGAAGGGATATGTAATGTTTATTAATGTCCTCGTGTAGTTTAAAGCTTAGAAAGCCTAAAAAGAAAGCCTATTTGAAATTAATATTTTGACACCCTGCCACGGTTGTCATTTTGTGCTACCGTGTCTCAATATTGCTGTCTATTGTGCTGTCAGTGTAAAAAATAGACTTCAAAGGATTTGCATAAACATACCGGAAAAGAGGTGGAGAGAACTATCGGCATTCCTTTGCTGTGACTATTAACTTTTAATTGCCCCATATGTTCTGTGACAACTGTGTTGAATTCTAATATGCATGCCTGTATTTTTCCCATCTGTTCTTCACACAGGTCTCAGCCACGGATCCAGATCAGGAGGCGGACCAGCGTGCGGTGCGGTATTCTCTACACGGGCAGGGAGCTGGTAACGAATTCACCATAGATGAGATGAATGGTAGGATCTTCGCCCAACGTCGTTTAGATCGCGAGGTCCGCTCAGCCTGGCAATTCCTGGTACTTGCCACTGATGAGAATGGGGCAGGTCTTACCGGGTTTGCTGATGTTCTAGTCGAAGTGCAGGATATCAATGACAACGCACCTGTCTTCCTGTGTGCAACAGACAACTCCTTTTTGGGTCATGTGCCTGAGAATTCCCCAGCGGACACTTCCATAATGGAGATGCGGGCCACCGACCTAGATGATCCAAAAGCTGGGAAGAATGCTATCCTTACCTACAGAATTGTGCAGAATGTGCACAATGAGATCAATCTTAACCTCTTCTCCATCAACCCAGCCACAGGCACTATCTATACTGTTTTGCGCTCTTTGGACAGGGAAGTGGTGGATCGATACCTGGTTGTGGTAGAAGCTCGTGATGGAGGAGGACTTTCGGGGACAGGAACAGCCACCATCGTAATTTCCGACGTCAATGACCATCCTCCGGTGTTCACCCAGAGAGTCTACATGGCCTCTATGCCAGAAAACTTGGACATCAACAGCGAGGTAGTGGTAGTGGCTGCCACCGATGGTGATGAAGGTGAAAATTCAGTCATGACGTTCAGCATCATTGGTGGAGATGAAGACCGCAAATTTTTCATTGAGACTGACAAGGTGAACCGCCGTGGCATAGTGAGACTGAAGAAGAAGATTGACTTTGAGAAGCCACATGAGCGCACATTCAACCTGACGGTCAAAGTGGAGGATGCTGACTTCTTTAGCCTGACCTACTGCATCATTCAGGTGGAAGACTCCAATGACCACACTCCAGTCTTCTTCCCACAGTTCTACGAAGCGGGATCCATGTTCGAGGACGTTCCAGTAGGCACCGTCGTCGCACAGGTGACAGCAGTGGATCTGGACTCTGGACAAAATGGGAGGTTCACATACAGCATCGCCCCAGAATCCGACCCCTTTCAGCAGTTCCTGGTAGATAAGAGTGGTTGGGTTGTGGTAGCTGACTCTCTGGACAGGGAGAAGGTGTTTCAACATAGGCTTATGATCCTGGCCACAGACATGGGCAGCCCTGCTCTGACTGGCTCTGCCATCGTGCTAGTGACTGTACAAGATGTCAATGACAATGGACCAGAGTTTGAGGCTCCATATCAGCCCATTGTGTGGGAGAACACTATTGCGCCACAGGTCATTCACATGAACGATACATCCATTCTGTTGCATGTTATTGACAGAGACACGTCATCCAACGGAGAGCCTTTTTCCATCCGTCTGCTGATGCTGACCTCTGTTGTTACTAATTTCAACTTGACTGATCTGCGGAACGGCAGTGCCATGATAACCGCTCTCCGCAGCTTTGACCGGGAACAGCAGAAGCAGTATCTTCTCCCCATCCTGATGATTGACAGCGGCTCACCACCAGTGAGCTCCACCAGTACACTCACCGTCATAATTGGAGATAAAAACGACCATCCCCATGCACCTGGACACAGCGAGTTCATAGTGTACAACTTACAGGGTATGTTCCAAAGAAATGTCATAATCTTGCTACCATAGTACTGAAATTCACTGGCTGTTGTTATTTACATCCCTGTGGCACTGTGGCAGTACCATAGTATAATGGTGGTGATACTATAGTATTTTGAAATATACCATGGTACTGAAATTCATATACCATGGTATTTTAATGGTACTCTAGGGTACTTCCAAGAATACCATGATACTACTATTCTGCATGTCCAGAATACCATGGTGGTAGAATAGTACTTTTTGTAAGTGTTAACATATTCATTTTGCATGATATTTACTTGGTACTCCAAGGTACTTCAAAATATACTGTGGTACTGCCATGGTAAATGTGTAAAAAAAAAACTGGTATTGCCATGCTACATGTCCAAAATACCATGGTAGTACCATGCTTCACTTCCAAAATAACATGCCATTATTTATTTTATAGTACTTAAAAATATTTCATAATGTGTAAGAAAATCATAGCCAAAACACTTGTTTTTTAGTCGTCTTAATATATCACATTTTAGGAAAGAAATATAGTATTACTTGATATGTTTTTAACATTTTTCTCTTTTCTCTGATAGAAATGCATTAGCCTTCTAATAAGAATTCGTCATGTAGCTCAAACATGGCATGATGCTAACAATTTACTTAAATCCCAGGTTTAAGAGGCACATAAACAGGAACCATTTTAAAGGGTGTTGATTTCATGACTAACCGGATTACAGCATTTCATTTTGCCTTTTGGAGAAATGGCAATGTTGCATGCTAATAGCATTGCCCCCCCCCCCCCCCCTGTGCTGTTTAAGTGGGTCCATATGTGCCAATGAGATGCTCTGCTTTTTGCTTATCTTTTTAAAGATATGTCTCCTCCACCCACGCGCATCGCCACAGGTTTCGCACAGGCTGGATGAAGGTAGCTTTTCTCTAACCTCATTATGTATTTTCCCCAGGTACACTCCCCATGATGGTGCTTGGACAGGTTCAATCCCCTGACCTTGATGATTGGAGCGAGAAGGTTTACAAGTTCGAAGGCAAACCCCCCAGGTGCTTTGATCTTCTATTGAAGTTTGATTCAAAATTCTGACATCTTGCCTGTCACTTGCCTTTTTCATTTCAAAATTCACTCTGAAGTGATACACGAATTCTCTCCTAGTAACTGATAAGAAAGATTACGTTGGCTAGAGGTTCTCTCTAATGAGCTGCATGTAAGTGTGATGGACTTTGTCCAAACCAGACTCTGTGGCTCATGCCAACAATGGCACCTTTAAGTAAAGCGATTATACTAACACTCCAGCAAGCAATGCCAACTCAATCAGTTTAGTCTTGAGTTTAATCACAGTCTATTTCAAGTTCCATCCAAAGCTGTGCCCGACGGTGTGTTGTGGAGGATCTCTTCTCATTAATTTGGATAATTAACACATTAATACATTAGCAGTTTGATGTTAGCTAGTGTGACACATCTCTTGGCACCAAGAGCGTAGCTTCGATCCAAGCAGTTTTTCATTTGCTTACTTGACAGTGAAGTACCTAATTTGGCACCCGAGCTGAAGGTTACCATCGAGGTGGAACTCTATTCCTGTTATATGAACATGATTGAATTTAATTTGAGCAGTGACTACTGAGTTTAGCGACCTTGCTGCACAATGTTTGAAGTTACAGGGCCAAACATAGCTTCATAGCAAACGCCATATACCAGGGTTGTTTTAATAGACATGAAATGTCTATTTTCATTTTGTGTTCTTGTCCTCTTAGCTCACACTACAAGATAGATATGGCGTTATTTTACTGACAAATGTCGAGAGCGCATTGCTGTAGCATGAAAGTACATTAATATAAAGTTTCCTGTCAAATTATTTATTTTTTATTTATTTATTTATTTAGTCATTTAGCAGACGCTTTTATCCAAAGCAAAATGTAAATGATGCACAAGATATAACATAAATGCTGTAATAGAATCGCTGTTTGGACATTTATTGGGAGTTTTTTTTTCTTTTGTTCATTCAGTGTTTGTTTCCAGTTCTGATTTTAGTTGGATTTTTTTTTTCTCATGAAAACCCACTTCATATTAGCTACGCATTCAACCTGGAATTCTTTTGACAATCAAAGATGGATCTGCAATTTCGTTACAGTTTAATAATATTTAGCAATATTAATAAAATGTATATTAGAAATGGCAAGGAATGGGGTGTTTGGATGATTTGTACATATAAATAACCTAGTCTGTCTAACTGGTTGGTCAAACCCCTCTGAGCGATTTATCTAAACAAACAAACAAAAAATTATATGATTCTTAAAGTTCATGTGATCATACATGTCTTGTGTACTTGGGTTGAAATATATATTAAAATATCTTCTGATTTAAGACAGGACTATTTAGATCAGAGTCAAATGCACTATTCCCTAAATACTTAAAATGTGGAGAATTTCTCATATTTGTCATAACATCATTATATTCTATGGGTTTAATGAATTTGCAGACAATGTAGTTATCTGTAACTGTCATATAACTGTATTTTAGAGGAGAGTGCCATTGAATGTGTAGCTAATATGAGGAGGGTTTTCATTAAAAAATCTAACTAAAATCCCTGGATGAAAAAAAACCTCCCAATAAATGTCCAAACAGCGATTCTATCACAGCATTTATTGGGTTATATCTCACTCACACTAGTCTGTAATCACAGATGCTACATTATGTTTTGAAATCTGGTTCCAAGAGAGACATGAGGAACAGTCAATTAAATTGCAAGTCTGCAATCATCGTATTTTTCAATTATTTTTCAGCATGTGCAAAACAATCCAAAAAAATGACCACAAACCCTTCCTCCAAGTTATCAAGAATCAACCCTTGCATTACTATGTGTGTTCGTTTATGTGAGAAAATGCAAATTCAGGATAGTAGATACGTTCAGGGAGGCATTTGTGCTTCTCAGTATTTTTGTGTAAAGGATTTTTTGATGAATAGAAAGTTCAAAAGTACAGCATTTATTTGAAATAGATTTTTTATGTGTAACAAAAAAAGTGTTACTGTGACAGCTGATCAATAGTGTACATCCTTGCTGATTGAAAGTATTAATTTCTTTTTTAAAAATCATACTGACATATATCTAACACAGTTGAGTTGTGGTTTATGCTTAAAAGCAAAAAAAAATGTGCACAGGAGGACACGCTTCAAAATGCAGAAAAGGGATAATACAACTGTGACCTAGACAGAGAAAGTGCATATCCATACAAAAGAGAGAGAGAGAGAGACTGAGAGATTGGTGTGGCCCAGCTGTTCCTGGAATCTCTTATCCAGAACAGCAGAACTGTCCCTGTCATGTTCATCACATCTGGAGACGGAGACAGGAGTTGACATAAGTGCTTTCACTGATATACACACTGCCATTAATAATACAGCTTGAGTTATCTTACAGCATCAGTGCTGCTCTCTCATGCGTGATGATCCAAGAATGAACCTGGGACTGAATCTCCAGTTACTGTACAGTTATTTTCACTCTGGTTTGTCTTTGTTTAAAGGGATAGTTCACCCAAAAATGGAAATTCTGATACCATTTTGTCACCCTCCAAACCCATATGACTTTCTTTCACAGAGGTGTTAGACAGTAAGTTGATGCTACTCCTTGTCTTACAAGGATAAAAAATGAAGGAGTAAAGATGCTGTCGAACTCCCAAATGACAAAAAAGCACCATAAATGTATTATAAAAGTCTTCCATCCATATGTACACTATATACCAAATACTATAAAACCATAAAAGATAGCTTTGTGTGAGGAACAGACCAAACATCCTCCTAAACATCTTAATTTACTGCATGAGTAAATGATGAATTTCTTTTTTAATTCTTATTATTATAAATATTTAATAAAGGTGGTAGATTGAGATGATCATAAATACACTAGTTGAATCTTGAGTCATGCATTAATTCTCATCCTTTTGCCCCACTGAACATGAACCCACACAGGCAATTCAGCCTGAACCAAAACACCGGTCAGCTGAGCATCCGAGAGGGAACACCAGCTGGATTCTACAGCCTGCAGGTGAGGGTGGCAGATAAGAGCTGGCCTGACGTCACCTCATCAGCCGAGGTCATGGTGATGGAGCTGGAGGAGGAGGAGCTGAGGAATGCTGGGTCAATCAGACTGGCCAGTGAGTGACTCTTCCTTTCAAAAATTTTTTTTATTAAATTAAATCTTAAAATAGAACAGCTTGTTTTTGTTTTAATTTATTAATCTATTAATTCTTAAACATATGCTTACATTATTGTTATATTTAACCTTCATGTTATGTGAGAGGATTTTCTTTTCCCCAAAAATTCTAGTGAATGTTACTGCATAGGACTCCAACTTTGTTACACTTGTGGTGTTCCCAGTCAAAAATGAACGACCTACAAAAAATTGCTTGTAAATCTCTTATCATGCAATGTTATTACCAAATGTGGGATTCAGTATTTCTATTAACTTGTTTTCTCTCAATTAGCCATTAGGTTTTGTGTTTCTTTTTGGAACTGATTGGTATTGATCTGAACTTATGCACCTCTGTTTTTGAGTGAACACTGCAAAAATTATTTTTCACTCAAAAACTGAGGTGCATAATCTCAGATCAATGAAGACTATGAACAGTCAGTTCCAAAAAAATTAATTAATTAAAAATACAAAACCTGTGCTAACTGAAAGAAAACAATTTGATGAAAAGTTTGAATGCAGCATTCTTAAATTGTTGAATATCTGGTATTAGAAACTATTTTAAAAATGCATAGCATTTGCATCCTTGTATCCCATTAGAAAAAAGTGGCTGATTTTTATGCTCAATCATTTACTTTGACCTTAAAAGTTTGTGCATCACATTTCAATGGAGATTTTGTAAATCTGTCACATGTAATGCAGGCTGAGATTGATGAATGAGCATAATGCAGTCCGCAGCCTGAGAGTAAGTGCTCTTACTCATTTCACATGCGAAGAGGCCATTTGCATATAAGTCTTAGCATAGAAGGGGCAGTGTGAAAAAAGTCCAAACAAAATAGGGTCATAGAGATGGTGGAAAACATATGGCTAAAAAAACCAAATGTTAAGAAACAGTACAATGTGACCGCATTAATAAATATGCTTGGATTTTACACTGATGGCAAGTTCTTTGTATGTGTGTGTTTGTTACGCACAGACCTGACTGCAAATGAGTTTTTCCAAGCATCAATGAATGAGGAGAGCCGATACATGCGTCTCCGCCGCCTCTTGTCCGAGCTCTTCCAGATTGATATGGAGAACGTTGACATCTTTAGCCTGGCCAGTGGCAGCCAGCCAATGCAGCATCACCTCAGCGTGTGGTTTGCCGCCCATGGCTCGCCATACTACAAGCCCGAGAAACTCCATGGCTACGTGGCAATGCACAAAGCTAAGGTGACAAAGACATGCGCACAAATACTCACACTTTCACACCAATCCACGTCTTCTGTGTTTCTCACATAGGCACAGACATGGAGTCTATGAAGCGGTTCACATTTACATGCGTCTCACACCTGCACTCAGAGACACACTTTGCAACAGTTCAATAAATATTTCATTTCCATGTAAGGTATGAGACGGTGGGCTGTCGCTTTGGGCTGGGGAAGCGAGCATGATTTCTGAAAGGGAGGGAGGGAGGAATGGATAGAAAGAACATGTTGCTCCCTGTGCAGCATCCACCAGTCTATAAATCAGGTGTAGAGTGGGCTCTCTTCACAGCCCAGCGTGGTGCTAATGCTCTCACCGAGATGATGTTGATGCACTACACAGGAAGCTGCCCTGACATTTTTAGAGCCACTGCTGAGGGATGTGATGGACTGCCCTTGAGTCCAGAACAAACAAACACACTCATACTAACAACACATGTACAGAAATGATTATGGTGAATCACTTGTGTTGCATTGTTCCTCTTGTAAATTGTTTTGGATAATGATGTATTTTGATAAAAAATATTTTCTTATGCTTCTTATGCTTATGCTAAAGAAAGAAAATGAAAATGTAGTCATCAGAAAGAAAATGAAAATATAGTCATCCAAACTTATGCTCTTGTCGTTCCAAACCTGTATGACTTTTTCTTTACAATGTTTCCAAACTGCTCTTTTCCATACAATATTTTATTTTATTTTTAATTCAAATTGTTATTTTTAATTTAATTTAATTTAAATTTTTATTTTTAATTTAATTTAATTTAATTTGTATTATTGATTATATTTACATTTTTTATTTTACATTTTTATTTTTCATTTTATTTTTCATTTTTTATTTTTATTTTTTCAGTAGAATGACCAAGGATGTATTTTCCATATAAATAAAGTCAATATTGACTGGTAAATTAAAGGGTTCAACCAAAAATGAAAATTAGCCCATAAATTACTCACCCTCAAGAGGCTGAAGGCTGAACTCATACATCATCAGCTGCTTCCGTGTACAACTGTTTGCGCAAGCTAGATTAAAGTGATTATTACGTTTTGAATATGGATATTTTTCTTACAAAGACAATTTTTAATATAACTCAGACTGGATTCGTCTGAAAGAAGAAAGTCATATACACCTAGGATGACTTGAGGATGAGTAATTTATGGGCTAATTTCATTTTTGGGTGAACTAACCCTTTAAAGGAAATAACAGGTTGAATGTGGGGAAAAAAGAAAGAAAGAAAAAATGTAAAATTATAACATTTGCTTGAATGTATTTTGTATTTTAGCTTTTCATTTTATTTCATTTAATTTGCTATCTAGTTGTAGTAATGTTGGGTAGCCAACTGTTCCAATATGTTGTGCAGTTTTGCTTATGTGTAGAAAAAATAAATTAAAAAATGTATCAATCAACAAATATAATAAAAAGGAATCAGTTGTGGGAGTAACATTAATTCAACAAGTAATTTAGTAGGATTTGTACTTCTCTTTCAGTTGGAGTCCGCTCTGGGTGTGACCATTCTACAGGTGGGGGTGGACGAGTGCGCCTATGCAGCCTGCGGTCAGACAGGTGGCTGCTCTAGCAAGGTGACATTCAGTGACACCCCTAAAACACTGAACAACGGGAATGTCTCTTTGGTGTCCGTCTCAGCCAAAGCGAGCGCTCAGTGTGGCTGCCTTGCTCGAGAGTGCGTTCACCTGCACTGCTCTTCATACTCACAAAACCCTTGCCTGAATGGAGGCACCTGTGTGGATAGTGAACTAGGCTACAGGTAAAACAGTCTAGTGTTCTAGCACTCATGTCTTGTTAATAATTGCTTGTTTTAGTATATGATAGAATAAACGTTGTTTATTCATATAATGCAGTTTCACTTTTGGTGAAGCAAAATCTACTACTAATCTACTACTCTGTTTTAGGTGTAAATGTCCCCCTATGTTTGATGGACCAGAATGCCATCAAACCAAACACAGTTTCCTTGGCAATGGTTATGCTTGGTTCTCGCCCATAAAGCCTTGCTTCCAGAGCCACATCTCTCTGGAGTTCATCACAGAGGCAGGCAATGGCCTGCTGTTCTACAATGGCCCAATGGGAACACCTCAGCCTGGAGAAAAAGAGGACTTCATTGCACTGGGTATGTATGACAAATGATCATGTTTCACTGTTAATTTGTATAGTGCAGTGGAAAGTGACGTGTCAATTTAGAATGTACTGTTATTTTAGTATTATTTATGTACTATTTTTGTATTTATTAATATTCTGAATTAGCTTGTGTTCAGTTTTTATTTTATTTAGTTATACTTTTAGTTATGTGCTTTTGTCATTTTTGTTAGTTTTTCTATACAGAGTTAATTTATTTTTATTTTTATTATATACATTTTTAAATTACTTTTCGTTTTAGTCATTTTAGCACTTAAACTTATTTCATTTAGTTCCCATTGAGACATTTCTAATTTTAAGTTTAAGTTTTTCATCTAATATTTATATTTTATTTTATTTTATTTTATTCTAGCATTATTTCAATTTACTGAAAATGTATTAAATATTTGTTAACAACAATACCATACACACCACATTCCTAATGATGGAAAAAACTAGTTGAAAGTTTGGACTGAAACCACATATGTAAACATTTACTTTTCAGTAGAAAAAAAAGAACAAAACCATCTCCATAATGGAGAGAACATCCATCATAGTACCATCATAGTTTAAGATTATCTTGTTACACTGCATGACATTAATTTCCTCTACCAATTAATTGTGTTACTAAAATCGATTAATGGCAACAAGCACAATTTGAAGTGAGTCATTAATTATAGATGTGTGTAAATGTGTGTGGTCAGCAGTGGTGTGAATGGGGTCACCGGTGAAGGTCACCTATTCAGATTATATGCCACATGTCCAGTACTGTATTGTGCAACTGGTCGTGTGATTTCAGGAAATGACCCTCCCATGGCCTTGCATAAGCTTACATCATCAGTTTGGTACATTTTTATTGAACTGGGGCAAAAGCCCTGCACTGCAGTGACAGCAATTTCAAACTGACCACAAATTGATTACGAATAAGCATTTTTTTTTTTTACTGCTGGGGGTCAAAACCAATCTTAGGGGGCATAAAACAGCATTAGATTTTCATGTCACATGTGTTTGCGGTACCAGTGTCATATGCTTTCATGATGAGTTTGAGAACTTGTTAAAGGTGAAGTGTACTAGTGGCACCGAATAGCCTGGGGTCAAATCTGTGTGACTGTTTTGCCATATTATGGTCCTGTGGGCAAAAATCATAATTCTGATTGCTCAGAAAAATTATAAACTGCATGATTTGAGGTGTCATTCATGTTTGTAGCACAAACAACACAAGCACAAACAAGTCTTCAGGCCCAGAACTCCCTTTTTTGTGGTGTTGATTTGTGAAATGGTTCCAAATTGGGTCAGTAAGATTTTGTTTTAAATGATTAATGCTTTTATTCAACAAAGATGCCTTACATTTTCACGGTTTCCTCAAAAATATTAAGCAGCACAACTGTTTTCAATATTCATAATAATAAGAAATGTTTCTTGAGAACCAAATCATCAAATTATAATTATTTCTGAAGGATCATATGGCACTGAAGACTGGAATAATGGCTACTGAAAATTCAGCTATTACAGGAATAAATTACATTTTAAAAGATATTAATTGTAATAATATTTTTCTGTTTCTAATGTATCTTTATCAAATAAATGCAGCCTTAGTGAGCATAAGTTCAAGTTCATTTTATTTGTAGAGCACATATACAACAGCCACCAGGCTGACCAAAGTGCTTTTCAGAAGAGCAACAATTTTACCACATACACAGAGAACAAACCAGACAAAAATTTAAAACCGCACATTTAAAAATTACCATATCACAGTAGTCAATACACTAAGGAAAACAAATAAGTTTTTAGCAAGGACTTAAAAACAGACAAAGAAGGGACCATTCTAATCTCTAAGGGTAGGGTATTCCAGAGTCGTGGCCCTGCCACCGCAAATGCACGCTCCCCTCTACGCTTAAGTATAACGTGAGGGACCACCAACAAGGCTGGAAGGCCACAGGTCAGAGGAGCAGGGGAAGAGGAAAAATGACCCAACTTCACTAAAAACATTCTGTCAGACAGGTATGAATGAAACCATTTCAGAACGTTTGCTTTTAGACCTACCCAAGACTCTAATCTAGATAATAGTGAGGAGTGGTCTATGGTATCAAAAGCAGCCGATAGATCTAAAAGAATAAGAACCACCGAGTCTCCGGAATCAGTAGAGAGGTAAATATAATTTAACACTCTCAAAAGGGCGGACTCAGTGCTGTGAGCAGACTTAAAACCAGATTGAAAAACCTCATAAATACAATTACTAGTCAGAAAATGTTGAAGTTGATCCAGCACAATTTTCTCCAATACCTTAGAAATGAAAGGTAAGACAGAAATTGGCCTAAAAATTTTTTGGCCCAATCGAATCGATAATTAATTTTAAAAATCTCGGAGAGACTTCTTTCAAAAATGTTAGAACATTTTACCGACCCCAATCGTTTGAATGGCTGTTTGTCTTCTAATCCAATTCTGATTCTGTTTTTTTCATTAGAGCTGAAAAATGGAGTTCCTGTGCTGAGTGTGAATCACGGCTCGGGGACTCTAACACTGCAGCTGTCCGCGAGAGCCACTGTCACGGACCGCCGCTGGCATCACCTCGACATCATCAGCGACGGCAAGGTAGAAGCATAGATTGAAATGGAGGGCACGTGACCAGAATGAGACGCTGGGCTTTTGCCATTCCCAGAGGAATTTTTGTTTGACTTTATAATGTTCTCAACCTCACCTCAATTTTATTAGGACATGAAGCTGAGAGTCCAGATCATCACATAGCTCTGAGGTTCACACTGGGTTAAGCAGATTGTGAGCTTTATCGCCCTCTGGGATTTGGGTCTAAAATATGGTATATGGTGTAGTACTTTGCCTTGAAGTTAAATCAGTGTGTGTGTGTGTGTGTGTGTTTGTGTAGACTGTCCAGATGATTCTGGACCACTGCTCTGGTGCCATGGTGAACGAGGTGGAAGGCCTGGGAGTTGAGATGTTTGAGACTGATCAGTCAGTGTGCAAGGCCTCCGGAGAGACGCCAGGCAGTGAAAGGTAAAATTTGATCTTAAGATACTGATAGTTAGAGAAATACCCTGCTAAAAAGTATCTACTTAGACCATTTGCTTGCTGGTCCAGGATTCCAAATTTTATTAAATTCCATGTTTATTAAAGAACCCCATGAAATGAAAACTAGAGTTTTGTGGATTTTTGATGGCATCCGAGTGTCATGGCCTTATACCTTTAGCCCATATATATATGCTAGTGTCTTTTTTTTTACAGGACAACAGACCAAAATGCTGTTAACTTATTTTTCACTAAGGCATATTCAAATGTTTGTCCAATAAAAATTCTCTCTAGAATACCACCTGCCTTTGACTAGCAATAGCAAATAGTAAATCATGGTTCCTGGCTGTGATGTAAACTAAATGCCACAATTGCTCATTTCCCTTCAGGTTTTTGGATGTCTACCAACCTCTCCAGTTGGGTGGGGTTAAAGAGACACACTCACTCCGTAGGTCACACCCCCATTACAAAGGATTTGTGGGATGTGTGAGGAACCTGGTGGTGGATAGTCAGGTAAAACCAGTGTAAATGTGTTTAGATTTCTGAAGGGAGTCTTGGCCAAAGCAAAATATAACTTAACAAAACAAATAAAAAAAGACTATTCTTAAATACTCTCAACTGACAAAAATGCAAAATTGACTATTACAGACTCCTTTTCTTTCATTGTGCAAGGGACTGTGGGAAATATTAGCCAAAAACACATGCACAAACGCACACTCCCCAAATTTTTTTTGAAAAAAATAAATACAAATTTTGGCATGTTTGGCTTAATATTTAAAGCATGCAATTTATTTTCCTGGCTGAGATTAAGACAATGTTTTTTGGGTTCCAATCCACAATCTTTTGTTTGGACAGAACAGACGTTCACCTGAGCCACTTTCTGACAGCGTGTCGATACGGATCAATGAGGTTCAGAATTGTGCTGACTCAGGCCTTTCTGTGTGCATGTGTCTGTTTTCTGTCAGGTGTACGACCTCGGCAGCGCAGCAGAGAGCGAGAACAGTGCCCCAGGATGTGCCCTAACAGATGGTGTGTGTATGACCACTGGAGGACCCTCTTGTGGGGTCCATGGGAAATGTCTGGGGGAATGGGGCTCCTTCAGCTGTGATTGCCACCCTGGATATAGTGGACACAAGTGTGACAAAGCCCTTCCTGAGTGGTCGTTTGAGAAGGACAGTGTGCTGAGGTACCAGCTGAGAGGTGGAGGAAGTCCACGCAAAACCCAAGCGCACTTCCTGCTGAGAACCCGCTCCTCCATGGGCAGCCTGATCAGCATGGCCTCACGTGACACCAACGAGTTCATTATCCTGGAAGTGAGTGATACACATGAATGCAATTACACCTAGTGCAATTGCATTCATTTTAAGCATCCCTTATATGTCTAAATACATCTGAAAATGTTTTAAAGCTGTAACACTGTGTCATGTTCTTGTCTCTCAGATAGTAGATGGGTACCTCACTGTCCGTGCTAACCTTGGGGACGGCACTCACTCTCTGAAGTTAGCAGGTCATCACGTGAACCACGGCCAGTGGGTCTTCGTCAGCATTCATCGCCATGACAACATCTTTACCCTGCGACTGGAGCAGGGTGGGGGTTCACGGGAGGTCACAGGGGTCCTGGGTCAGAAAAAGGAAATAGTAGTTCACCCCTCCAGTGTGTTTCTGGGAAACAGCTCCACTCCAAACACACAGGGAGACTTTCAGGGTGGGTTTTCTCTTCCCTTTCCCCCCTCATTGCTGTAATCCAGTAGCTGTGTAATGAGTGAAATTATGCACAGTCAGGTGCAAAATAAACTAGATGATCAAAATTACAGTTCCATTTTAAAATTACAGTCATTGTAAAGTCCAAGTGCACCGCTATATTGGCTAGTGAAAAAAAAATTAGTAAACCTTTAAAAAAAAAACTTAAAATAGAAAGTAAAAAAGTAACTTTGTACAAATGACTTTAAAATAAAAGTCATAGTAACAAATACAAAATCTAAAAGTTGTATAGTGTTTTCACCGTTTTTTTTACCGTACAGGCTGTATGCTGGATGTAAGACTGAACGGTCACTCTCTGCCGCTGGATGGTCAGGGCACAGAGTTCAGTACTGTACTGAAGCGCCGTGGGGTCGTGCCCGGCTGCCACTCTGACACCTGCAGTGCCAAACCCTGCCTGAGTCCGCTGTACTGCGTTGACCTGTGGAGGAAACACGTGTGCAGGTGAACACTCTCTCCCACACGGTTTCCCACTGTCAAATGCCTCTTCCTTCATTTCAACGTCCGCTCTCTCACTCCAGGTGTCCAGCCAATCAGGTTGCAGTGGTGGATGAGGTCACAGGTCTTTTGCATTGCGCCCCGTCCCCCTGCGGCCCCACCACATGTCGTAATGGTGGCACCTGCCTGGCTCACTCCACCAAGAGCTACCAGTGCCGCTGTCCAGAGGGCTTCAGAGGCCAGTGGTGTGAGATCGGCCGGGTCAAATCTCTCCATCTCACAGCACTCAGTCCGAGCTCCATCCTAGCCATCAGCATGTGTCTGCTCGTATTTTTTGGTAACTATCAGGGTATCATGGAACACTTTTCATGAAAAGCCTTGTAAAGTCTTCATTATCAATGTGGAACCATGATGAGACCCTCTCATTTTGCATCAGTTAAGAATGCTGTCAATAGAGAGCCAACACACAGAGGTAAGAATGATGAGGCAGGCCAGTCATCTGTGTGTGCTTTTTAAAGCATTATTGCATGCAGGCAGGAAGAAATCACTCATCAACTGGAGCAAAAATGAGAAACGTGCTGCCAGATGATGGGATTGGTTGGGTTTATGGCCTTCAGAGAAATTTGGCAGAAAATTATGGGTTATTTTTGGATTTATCTGTCTTTAATTGAAAAGAGGAGTCTTACCATCCATGAACTGGCAAGATGACATGAGCTGGTGGAACATGTCAGACTTTTGCACTTAAAAAATGAAATTAAAACTGATCCTGTTTACTTTTTTCACTTTTTTGTGGATGATTTACATATTGTGCACGTTATTCCAAAGACGAAAATCTTTCAAAATCTTTGTAATCTTTCATCAAAATATGATTTTTTTTCTCCACCTCTGAATGGTGTCCAATGAATCTGGGATCCAAAATCTTATTTAAACCTGTAAATAATTTAATTTATAAATATTATTTGTAAATATAATAATTTGTTAATATAAATTGTTAATTTGAAATATTTTGTACTGAATTACACTACCATTCCAAAGTTTGGGGTCGGTATGAATTTTTTTAATGTTCTTAAAAAAAGTATCTTATGCATACCAAGGCTACATTTATTTGAACAAAAATACAGTAAAAACAGTAATATTGTAAAATATTACTATAAAAAAAAAACGTTTTCCATTCATATATTATATATCATATATTTCATGTAATTTATCACTGCGATGACAAAGCTGAATTTTTAGCAGCCATTACTCCAGTCTTCAGTGTCACATGATTCTTTAGAAACCATTGCAATATGCTAATTTGCTGCTCAAGAAACATTTCTTATCAATTTTGGAAACAGTTGTTCGAAATATAAATATTTTGTAACATTATAATTGTCTTTACTGTCCCTTCGATCAATTTAGTGCATCCTTGCTGAATAAAAGTATTAATTTCTTTAATACTTAAATTTTTTTTTAAAAACCTTACTGACCCCAAACTTTTGAACAGTTGTGTAAAAAAAAATGCAAAAGAGAAGCATTTTCATTAATTGTCTTAGACTTCTTTAGGACCTCTGTGCATGTCACATTATGGAAGTAAAATGTGTTGGAAAGGATTTGCTGTCATTTACCTTAAGCATCCACACTTCAACAAAAATATACTTTTAATAACTGGTGTCATCATTCTTGTATTAATCTCTCTCTCTCTGTCCTCTGCAGCCGTGCTTGTGGCGGTGACCGTATGGAATCAGAAGGGCAGTCGGAATAAGTTCCGCAAGCGAGGTGTTTACCACATCCCAGCAGAGCACGAGAGCTGGGAGGACATCCGGGAGAACATCCTCAACTACAACGAGGAGGGAGGAGGAGAGCAGGACCAGGTATTCCATTAACACAGGGCAGCCAGAGGAGATATTGATTTACTTTCAGGGGAATGACCTCCATCAGCATCTACACTGCAATGCCATCATCCTCTAGGTGGCAGCATTCAGCTCTTTAGAATTTCAATCTGCACAACATGATTGACACAGAATAGAATACTAGCATGCAGTTTACATACTGCCTACTGTTCCTCATACAGTTCAAAAGTGTGCTATATTGTTGTCACATGACCTCTTACAATGCATGGAAGTCATGAAGTGACATTCTATAGCACTTCCCCAGAATTAAAAGTGTCGCCTGTGTGTCCAACAGAACGCCTATGACATCACTGAGCTGAAGAGGCCGCTGTGTTCCAGCTTGTCCCAGTCCTCCTCCTGTACCACAGCCCCCCTCATCAAGTCGTCCCAGGGCTCTCAGGAGGAGGTCCATCCCTGCGGAAACATCACCAATGGAGCCACCCTTCCCTACCACCACAATGCCAGCTGCAGCGGTCACTGCTCCATGGACTTCAAGAGCTACGTGTCCCGCATCATCTGGGAGGCTGACAATGACAGCCTGGCATTCCCCATGGACACCTACCACGTGTACTGCATCGAGGGAATGGGCTCCAGTGCGGGCAGCCTCAGCTCGCTGGGATCGGCCATTTCAGAGGAGGCCTTCACCTACGACTCCCTGCGGCACTGGGGCTCCAAGTTCGAAGCCCTCAGCGAGCTTTATCGAGGACCGGAGCTGGCCGTCCCCTACATGGACACGGTGCAAAGCCAAAGCCAGGAACAACAACAATAACTGGACGACTTCAAGCCCAGCGTTTGTTTTTGTGTTAGTGTTTTATAGCTTTTATAGGGTTCCAGTTTGAACGCTACAAAAACGTGTCCTAAGAAATGGTTTCTGTTCATTTGTGATAGTCACACAGCTTTAAGGGTGAGGAGCAGCTGAGGTTAGAGAAATGTTTTGTTTTGTTTTATTTATTGAGTAAAATATTAAATGTACTGTATTTATTTTTGCTCTGATAGGGAACAAAGCCAGTGAATCATCAGGACTTCGCCATGATGAACATGGTATAAGGTCACATCCAGCGTGTCACAACTAAGGTGCGTTTCAGTAAACACACGTGACTAACACTGCGTTCCATTTGACTCCGAAATTTCCAGCTTGCTTAGTGGAAATGCGCATTAGAATGCCACTTTATGTAAGATTTCCATCTTAGAAGCTTGCGCGGAACTTTGATTTTGCCAAAATGTGAATTCACACTACTGTTCAAAAGTTTGGGATCGGTAAGATTTTTATTGTTTAAAAAATATATATATACAGTAAAACATTAATATTGTGAAGTATTATTACTTTTTAAAATAACCTTTTTTATATTTTAATATATTTTTTAAAATGCAATTCATTCCTTTGATGGCAAAACTGAATTTCTAGGATTTTTCGATGAAAAGAAAGTTAAAAAGAAGAGCGTTTGAACAATGTAATGTGTCTTTACTGTCACTTTTGATCAATTTAGTGCATTCTTGCTGAATAAAAGTACAAAAAAAAAAAAATTTAATAAATCTTACTGACCCCAAACTTTCACTTAAACAGGGTTCCAATCTTACTGGAAAACCAAAACAAGCAAACAAATAAATAAATAAAGGATAATATCTTAGGATAGAAAATACTTAATTCATTAAATTCTATAAAATCTCCAAAAAACCATCATCATTTAAAAAAATAATAATTTAATTCAATTATTAAAGTCATGATAAATTACTGGAAAACTAATGTCATGGAAATTGCACAGAAAAATATGTTAGAAAGTGTGGGAACCCTTCTTGAACATGACCCAGTTTACAATAAACATTCACTGCATCAATGAGACAAATTTGCTACATTTATACACTGATGAAACCTGTTTAGCAGAGTTTTGCAGTGACAGGTGTGTAAAACACTAAATGATCTTTTCCAGATCATCATACACCAGCACAGCCATTTTGTTTCTTTATGTCATTGAGAATCAGACCACAGAACAAGTTTTATGGTTGGAAGTCATAGAAATTAAATAGATCCCACATCCGCCTTTGAATGGAGCACAGCATTATTCCCAGCAGTTTACTGTTTAGGGTGTAACGTTTTATAAATCAGCACTTGACCAAAACTCTCTTGTTACAATGGACCCAGCTGCACTAGTGATGGATGCCCACTTCAGAATTTTAACTCTGAAGCATAAATTTGTCAAAAGAGGGTCATGAAGACACCAAAAGACTTCACAGGTGACTGATGTGCCAATGAATCACACATCCGCTAATGCAAAAAGAGCACGAGTTACATTACTTACAGTCAGTGGCAGTATAAATCTGCATTCTGCCATGAATATTCATTGTGTAGGCTTTTTTCTTTCTTTGTCTTTTTCATATGAGGGACGTAGTGTGTGATGCCAATCATTTCTGATGCTGGTGTGCTGAAACGTGGTGACACTATGGTCTGTCACAACACCAGATGGATGTATGGTGTATTGAGTAGCCGAGTCAAGACTCCACTGTGTCAAAGTCTGTTTAAAAAGTTCAAATGTGGCCAGACACAGCGCAAATACAATCATTAAAAACGCTTATGAATATTTTAAATTGTAATTACAAAGGTTCTGTGTAGTTCTATTTTTATTGTTGTGAAACTAAATTTGCAGGCTGCATTTTGTGAGAACAATGAGTCATAAGATTGTTTTTTCAGTTAGGTTAGTCCTTTAATAAATGCTCAGCAAAACCTGTACAGAGACATAAACTAAGTCGAAGACTTTTTTTCTGGAGAGGTCTAGGCAATGTCACTTCATGCCTCTTGTAAAGCTAACAAGAGCACGAGGTCATTGCTACAATGGCGGATAGTTGACTTGAAATGTTCCTTTCAACCCCTCACAGACCTGTGCTGCTCTTTGTGCCATGTAAATAATGTACATACAGAAATACTTTTTCTAGGTACTTAACATTTTCCTTTTTGTATATGAATTTTAATAAATGAAATGTTTTCTTTGATCAACCGTGAGAGCGTAGTTATTTTGTCGTGTAGTTTCCTCATCCTACATTTGACGCCTCACTGTCGCTGATTTTCTTTTGTGTTGTTTTACTGCCACCCAGCGGTGACTTACAGTAATAACAGGCTGTTTGTTTTTCTGCATTGTTTGCAGTAGCCTCGTGATCTGTTTCCTGCTAATTTAGGTCCTTTATATTATAATCTACCTCATTTCCATGAATTTTCCAGCCTTTTTAAAACTCCCAGATATTTGAACCAAGTAAAGTTTGCTCTAATTCTATTACATGCTTTTCTGAACCTAGATCTGTTAGAGCCATAAATTATCTTATCAATTTCCTTTTTATTCTTGACATGCTCCTGTTCTGCACCTATCAGACTGCTCTACTAATCTTTGTTAGCAGTTGTGTAGGTCAGTATAAAGCTCAGTTGAGATCAATTGAACAGGTAGAGTGAATGTTGTTGGCAGCTGGTCAGTCTCGTTTCTTTTAATTTGCTATCTGTTCTTCTTTGTGGTAATATACAGTAATATAATTTTCTACTTTGTCTATCACATATATTTTACTATATTTCTCTGCTTTGTTTTTTTTAGCTACCTAAGTCTCTTTAGTGGGTGTCATGAAGTCTGACACATTTCTGGTTTATCTTCATGACCTTTCTGACACTTTAGGTTCTGCTTTATTAAATGTATTTATTATGTGACAGAATATTATGTTTTATTACACACACACACACACACACATATATATATGCTCCATCTGTCTGAAAGTTCTCCAAGCAATCATAATGCAGTGGTATGTGGGACACATCATTAAAAGTAAAAGCATGTAGTTTGGAGTGGGTTCTTTGTCTCAGAGGTTCTTGCAGGGGGTTGGGAATTCAGGGGTAGGAAGCCCACTGAGGAGGGGACACTCGTTCCCAGACCTACACAATAACTCGCACAACAAAAGCATTGTAAGGAGAGTCCGTGTCTTCAACACCAGCCACATGTCTGGCAGACACCTCTACATACACACTGGCTGGCCACTGCGTAAACGCATGCATCCTCTCTGCTTGAGGAACTCTTTGCAGTATGTAACAAAATGGCAAGAGACCATTATCCAACTCTAACAATGAGAAAACAAACTCTTTACCAAAGAACTGAGCTCTAATAACTAGCGGCTTCTGCAAATACTCAAAGTTGAGTTGTTTGAGTTTCCTGTCAAAGATGCTCCACACATTGTATATCAAAAGGTGTTTGTCTTTATCGCCTTTCCTCTCGGTTTATCTGGAGGTTGAGGACAGCAACATCTGTTTTTGGGAGACCTAGATGTAAAAACGACACCTCAACACCCTCATTAGGACAATTTGCAATTCAGATTTGTCAGTCTTAGTGCTTTGCACTCCACCAAAAGGTACATCACCGCCTCCCCCATCATACTCGCATGCTAGTCAATAGGGGACCGACAATGACTTCACGTTAGACCAGACAGCAATGTTTGTGCATTTCTGTATAGAGATTTTCTAAATTATCACTGTATGCAAAAATGCTGTGAAACTGAGTTCAAAAGTTTAGGGCAAGTAAAATATAAGATATGTAATGTAAGATATCATTTCATTTTTTAATAACTTCACATTGGAAATTACACATTACACAGTCTTGAAATTGTTATTTGTACACATATGTACAATTCATAGTACATTTCTAAAATGTAGCTAACATGACTGGTTCAAGTCCAAGTCAAAATTAATTCAAGCTATGCTACAAACAAAAGGCATTGAATTCATAAATAGCAAGCACCTCAAATTATTAAATATGCCTTTGGCATTGAGGAACAAAATTGCAATTCAAATATTACAAAGACAAATCTATCTATATGAAATAAATATGCAGTTTGGTAAACTCCCTTCTGACGGGTGAAAACAGTCAAGTCTTACAGGAATATCTTCTGTCGCAGGAGAATGAAAACAAGGGAATGACATTCACAATGATGTAAAGGTTTAAGGAAATAAGCCAATAACCCATTCTGCTGGTTGTGCAGGGTCGTCCTGTTTAGCAGAGTTTGCACCACTGGGTTGGCATCCAACCACACTGATGCCAAAATTAAGAACATATGTTTCACATCATACGTTTTCACGCACGCACACACATAATAAAATTAAATTGTATTTACATAACATAAAACAGTAACATATGATCCATGAAGCAGCAGCATTTGTGCAGACCTCGGAGCTGGCAACATGGCCAGAAGCTCTTAAGCATTTTCAGTCTGAGATCATTAATGTTTCATTTCTAGCTTCAGAAAATGGATATGAATCCATTCTTTGATGGAAGGCACTTTTGAGTGCTTCAAATACTGCTTTGGGAAACCAAACTTAGGTTCTCTCTCAATTTCACACCTGAAGGTTACAGCATCTCAACCTGGATTCAATACCGCACACAACTCTAAGCCTCTGGATGTGTTGGTCTGGAAGGTCTCTCACATCTCTGGGCTGTGACTGCATTAAATGAAGACTAGCTATGCCAGGTTCTTCTCAAACCCATCAGGCATTTGCAGGTTTCTCAGTGCTTTTAGGAGGGGTCAATATTCCGGCTACAGCCAATGGAGACATCCGGTCCAAGCTGTCCTGCTGCCGATCATGCGCTTCACTCTGAGAAAAAAAAGGATGTGTTAACCAGTTGAATCTCAAATAAACCTGATCGAGGAGACGATGAAAATGAGAACTCACCAGCATGGCCAGATAGTCCACGTGGGTCTGTATGTTGTGTCGAGCTTCTGCCGCCACCTTTTTGAAGTCCTTCAGCTGTGGTCTGGGCCATACACGTACGGCCCGTGCAAACGGGTTCATCCACCACACACAGCTTGATATGCTGTCCCATGTGAGTCCTGGTGGGGAAGAAAAAGAAAATACTTGGAACAAAATCAATAAACTGATGAAACAACTTAAGCACAAAAAGGTCAGGGTTTCTGCAAGCTTTGTGAAGGTTAATTTAAGACTTTTTAAAAAGTAATAAATTAAAGGAATCACAATAATCAAACCTTTTCCTGTACCTTCTGATTGCATTGCAAAAACCATGTTCTTCCTCAGTATTTTTGTTTTGTTTTCCAGCGCAAAAGTCTAAATATTTAACAAATCAAGATACATTGAGAAGCAAAATGACAGAAGATGAGTATTATTTTCTGTAAAACTGATCAAAATTAAGTGAGTTTTACAATTAAAACTAGAACAAATCTGCTGGAGTCAGAAAAGTACACTTGATTCAAAGGGAAAACAAGTTTCCATTCCCCACTGACAGATATTCTTGTTTTAAGCATAAACTCGCTTCATGTTGTTCAGTTTCTCAGAAGAAAAACCTATCTTCATTTTGCATCTCAATTAAATTGATATTGATTTAAGGATATTTAGATATTTGAGCTGGAAAACAATACAAAAATACTGACAAAGATATTCATTCTTTGCCGTGCATGCAACATTTAATGAAAAAGACTTTCGGCTCCAGTTTAAGACCTTTTAAGGCCTGCAGAAACCCTTAAAGGATATCCAAGATCAGAAAGCTCACCTGATACTTTATGGACCGTTTCAAAGGAAGTAAAGTGACAAAACGCAGCAGCAGCGAGGACTCCATACTGGTAATCCAAACAATGAATGTCCAAAATGCAGAGATCCAACAACTGCAGAGAGGATTCAAGAGTCAGAAGAGGTGTCAAGATAACAAAACCACTATATACAGGTTTACTTCAAAGGAGCTGAAGTCTCACCTGTGTGATTTGGATGTAGGTTTCCTGCGAGAACTGAGGAATGAGGAAATTAGCATCGTCCTTCAAAGAGTCCACTTGGGAGTAGAGCTTCAACCATGAGATGACGGTCTCAGGACAGAGCTCCCACTTTAATGCTTTCAACATCACAAGCTCTTTAGCAAGAATCTCGTCCTCATTGCAGGCCCCGTCCGTCACATAAGCAAACTCCTGGAGCTTTGGTGGGTAAATCTCCTGTCAAACAGACATACATTATGAGATAAACAGCACCACGGAGTTCTGTTGCATTTCAGATGACCTGTATTGTCATTAACAAATCTTACAGAAAATATCCTAGTACTGTGAAACCAATTCAAGCTGATGTTAAAGTTTAAGTACCTCTATCTTTGAGGCTATGAAGAGTGATGTTATGCCGATGAGCTGCAGGTGATCTTTGCCAATGTCTTTTTGAGTGAGCATGAAGCGATCAAAGATGTCCTGAGCCAAGTAAAATGTCTCCCGGTGGAGAGTATAAACTTCACTGACCTGCATAGAAAGAATTGAATAACAGATTAAACACACAAACAATCAGGTGACAAGAACAAAAACCTTTCATAGCTGTGAAAAAACAACAACACATACCTCCATGAGCCAGTCCAACAGAATGGACCTCATTTTGGGCTGCAGGATTGGATGTTGCTGGATGAAGCCCTTGTCATGTACATACTTGAGCTCCTTGTTCAGCATCTTTATCCACACATCATCCGAGCTGGCCCAACTGACAGGACAACAGCAAATTTATACCATTAAACCAGAGAGCAAGTACTGAATGATATTAAACACTCAACGAAACACATTCAGGGGGGAAATTCTGCTTGTGTGTTGGTGATAAAAATCTTCCAAAACTAACATTACATAACACAGGAAGTGTTTGAAGTGATGACAATAAATCAAGCCAAGTGTTTTTCACTATGATTCTGAATCAGTTTCCTCAAAGGAGCGAAAAGGGTAATAATGTTGTCAAGCGGTTTGTTTTATTGAGCATTATTTGTAAGAGACTTTTATTTATTAGCATTTACTTCCGCTTTTCAAAGCATGAGATGCTGTGATCATGTGTTACCTGAGGCATGGCAGCGGAGAGGGTTTCACAAAGAGGTTCTTGAATCTGAAGCACTTGAAACCAGAAAGATTAGCGGTCTCCTGATGAACCTCCTTCTGAGGAGTCTCGATTAAGACACTGGGACTAATATCACCTTCAAAACACCGGTTCTAGAAAAAGAAAACATATGGTGTCACCACTGACATTTTATGAATAGGACTTAACCAAGTAAAATGAAACAAGGCATGAATAAGAACTGATTTAGATTACTCAGCATAGTGTTTCTTTTACTTTTCTTTTTATAAAATCTTGTAGGCCTAGAGCTTACATTATAGTTTACATTCAGGTTTGCTACAAAGGAATATCCTTTCAGGCATCAAAGAACATTTTATGCATATGAACGTTAACTAATACAGCAGCTGCCAAACAAAACGTTAAGCATACTAAAAAAATTTTTTAGTTATCTAATTAAATAAAAGATTTTTTTCGCGGACTGCTGAATAAAGGAAATAACCGCGTGACGTCGCGGCGCGCTGATTAACCCAGTGACACCATTACTGCTCGTGACCGAACTACTGCATAATAAACAGACTGCTAGTGAAACACTAACAGGCATTTTTATACCTAATACAATCAGTCTGGCTCTTTTAGCTGCTTAAAAATAATACGAATAATTTATAAATAAACATAATACGGTTACACTTTACTTGAAGGGGTGTGCATAAGACTGACATGACACCTTCATAATCATGAATATGAAGGTTTTTTATGCATGTTTATGACAACTGTCATTAAGTGTCATTCACTCAGTTATGTCATTTTTAATGCAAAGATGAGTCATGTCAGTCTTATGCACACCCCTTCAAGTAAAGTGTTGCCCATAATACTGATAATAATACATATCATCGGCTCACCTGAATTTCATAGTGTTTCTTAGCTGCTGACGGGATGCTTCTATTGCACTGCTGAAAAAAGGTTTATATTATTTAAATATTTGCATACATTGTGAAGAAAATAATTCACAGCTGTTTCAGTAACGTGATATTTAAAACCAATCGTAATATCTCACCTCGCTTTTTCTTTTCCTCTGCGGTTTATTTTGTTCAGGTGCATTTTCATTTCTTTCTTGTAATGTGTTGCGACTGCTATTAAAACACAAACGTTGTTACAAAAATAAGTAACGTTATTGTGTTTTTTAGGGTTAGCCAAGTCAAACATTCGACAAATTCAACGAATCAAACTAATAATTCTTACCTGCGTCTTGACATTTTCTAAACAAATGGTGTGCTTTTCTCCTGTGAAACAGAAACACACGATGTTTAGTTACACTGTGATTAACAAAGAACTTCTTAAGCCTGAATTAAAAATAAATTACGTAACTACATATCTAAAACGTATAATTAAAATAATAAAGCATAAGAGAAATACTGGCAAAAAAAAGGCTTAACGTTAACAATAAACACTCAAGCTTCAGCCATTTGACCTGAGATAAGTGTTACATACGTGACCAGAAATATCGAACACATTTTTATAATTCATACGAATTAAAAATCAGTTAAAGTCGAAAGGCATTGAGAGTAAATACAAAGTCTACACAAGCAGCAGTATGATCATCTGCTTTTACAGAAACCAGAAATGCATGAATCCAGTTCTGTGGGTTTATGAAAGGACAGTCCGCGCCAATTTACACGAAGCGGGAGACTACAGCTGCCCCCACAAAAACCCATCTAAGATCTATTTAAAGCGCATTAAACACCAGTTTAACAGAAAATACTGTTTAGGTAACCCCTTGGTGTGTGGAAAACCCATAACACTTTCCACAATATCAGTTATTTCCCCAATTTCTGAAAGAGTTTACAAATCCACGTCCACGTAACGTTACATACAACGACCCGATCTGGCGCCTAGCAGAGACAGCTAACTTTCAGCAACATCCCCACTCTAAAGTCGACATTACATTAAACTTTAGCCTAAGAGATACTTCGAAACACATTCATTGCGCTTTCGACCGAAATAATCTAGCTAAAACAGCTGTTTTTAGGGGTCTCGAGGAGATCTTCGTCTCTAGTCGTAGATGACTAACGTTAGTTAAAAGGCACAAACTTCCGTTTTAAAGCAAAAGCAACATAAAACAACAGCACTATTCCTCCTAAAGCGTGATTACGACACGATTTAACTACGTAAAATTAAAATTAAAAAGATTCTAGGTGAAAGGAGACTAAAATATGTGTCCTTACCGCAGTGTTCAGTGCAAATGAATAAATGAATGGCGCCAAGTGTTATATATGGTCCAGCGGATCGCAGCTACTGCGCATGCGTGGCGCTCTTCTCATCCTTTAAAAACAACTCGAAAAACTATATATAACGTTGTGTTTTGGGGCTAAAAACGACCAGGCAGCCTCATGGGTGATGGTTCAAAAAAATATGCATGGAATTACAAACGATAATGTTGACTGCTTGTGAGAAACCTACAAGAATGATTGTGGTTTGTAGAGACTTGCTTTTGGCCGAGTCGACCTTTGGTTTAAATATGTAAAAAACGCGCTTTCCTGCTTTCCCGGTTAAACGAATCCGAGGCTCGAGGACCTAATGCATCATATGCGAGTAGGTCTGTATGTTAATTATTGCATTTATATGAAATTATAACGAGTTTTCGACTCTAAGGAGACGCTTCCTAGTTTGACAGCTTATAGTGGGCGGGGATTTGAATCGTTCTGGCCAATCATGGTTATTCTGCGAGAAACAACGTGCTCTTGTAAACAAACCCATGAGAGGGTTCTTTATTCTGACAGGCAATGATAAGCGTATTGAAAACGTTAATCTTATCATAATATTAGTCGCATTTCACAATCATAGATGTCAATTTATCAACCAAAAGCCTTTTTTGTTCTTAAAGAAATTATCTTGATTCTGTCAATTAGCATGTATCAATTTTGTGACAAGGCTTTTTTATGTCTTCTAGCCACTGGTTACATTGTTATATTGATTTGAGCATAAAAACAAAAATGACATGAACACTCTAACATACATTTGACCGCTTTTGCACCCGCAATTGAAACAATAAAACACAAGGGAAAATACAGTTATGTCCATACAAGATCAATGCGACAGCTTTACTTAAACACGTAAACAAGCAAAATTGTATTGCTTTAACCTTTTGAAAGAATAATAATAATAATAATAATAATAATAATAAAAACAAGAATACATTTTGGAGGGATGTGGAAGCTGCGCGAATTCTTCAAGCAGTAATTCCGCTCACCCTTTTGTGTATGTTAAATACGTCACATCCGGGGTGAGGCAAAATATTGCTACGCGCAACATATAAATAAATAACTTCTCTTTCACGTACTACATGACTTCCAAATGCAAAGATCCCCCAAATTCTATTGTGCATTAACATTTACAAAACAAAGTTCTTAAAAGTCTGAGGAACTCACTGTGAGGACTTTTCCAAACAATTCACTCAGTACAAAAGCTACTACCACTGTGAGAAATGAACTTCCTTATTAAGAATTTATTAAAATGCATTTTAACTTGTGATGGAATAACATTACGTTTCCCTGGCCATATAAAACAGTATGTCACCCAAGTATTAATTGAAATACATTGTTGATCTAATAGAGAGAGAGAGAGAGAGAGAGAGAGAGAGAGAGGCAGCAAGTACTAAAGCAGTTACAATAAAAATCTATAAGTCATAACAAAAAGCAAATATGGTATATTTTGATTTTAGCTAAACATTCAACATTGCTGAGAGACTATAGGACTATACAAGCTACAGGTCACTAGGCACTAGAGAATTAGGAATCAGTATCATAAAATAAATAAAATGTTAGATAACAGAAAAACAAAAATCACTAAACGGACATTTTTACCCAAGCATTTTAAATACATTGAGCATTTTTGACCCTGTCAGCATGTAACCCCAGAAAGCCCCAGTGCATCAAGGAGAACAACGAGGGCACGATTAAACTGGTACAGTTAGAAAACTACTTTATTAAGGTTAATACCCACACTGGTACAATGAATAATAGGCTTGCAGTAATCATGGCTTGGGATTCTTTAGAGATTAGTTGGCTTGAGTTACAGGTTGGTATGGGTTCTTGAAATGCTCCTGAGTGGAAACCTTTCATTATAATTTGGTGTGGTGATTAAGTTACAGTATAAATTATGCATGATGGCAGAACATGCTAACACCTACCTAGTCTATAAGACTTATGTCATTATATTTGAACATTTCTGTTTACTAATAGAAAAGGCCGAAAAACTTCATTTTGTATTAAAACATTTATTGAGAAGGGAGTATACATAATGACAAATAGTTGGTTTTGAGACATATGAAATGAACAATTTATTTGCAAATTATACTACTCATATAAAACAGTCTGTGTATGACATGTATCCAAAACATATCAGTTCAAGAAAAACATAAATAAACAATGCTAAATAATGCTAAAACCCTACACTTTTGGCAAAGTGCTGTATTATTCCAGTAAACAAAACAAAAAAAGGGAAAAAAATTCAACCAAAGCATATCTAAAACTTACCAATGCCACAGAGAATTTTCTTCACACATTAAACACAGAAAACATTTGCTACATTTCGTGTAAAGGTTGACAGAGCAAGTGGCTCACAGAGACAAGGTAATCCTCTGTGCATAGTACAATTACATTTGTTTGTGTCCCTTTGGACAAAGTTCAAGTTCTTCACGGATGCATTGTCATACTGTTCACCTGGAAGGCACATGATCCCCAAATGCAATTCAAGGCAAAATGAAATCCCTGTTATGAATACCAAATATCAGGCGTCTACTGACATAGGGA